>NC_073302.1:193205564-193315564 GCF_027595985.1 Sorex araneus | reverse complement strand
AGTGACCCTGAGAGGACCCGGGCAGGGCGTGGCCCACTCTCCGCTGAGCCTGAGGGGTGGGCGCCGGGGCAGCCGCGGACGCCCTGTCGCCTTGGGCACCACACGCCCCAGCCCCGCCTCTGCGGCGAGAAGAGCTTGTCCCAGAAGCCACGGTGCCTCGACCCTCCACAGACCCTCCTGGGCCGACCCGGGCCGGGGGCGGGAGGAGGCGGGTGGAAGATGCCCCCGTGCCTGCCCCCCCGCCCCAGGCCCTCCCCTCTGTGCTGGGGACACTCCCCACGGCCCTGGCGCCCGGCGGTGCTCTGAAGGACTGTGCGCCCCGGGGAGGACGCCCCCGGCACCGCCTGCACCCCTGCCCAGTGCCCCCTGCCCCTCCTTAGCTCCGGATCTGGGGTTGGCTGGCTCCCGGCCGTCCGACTCTCCCCGCTCAGAGCAGTGAGCCGGGCTGGGGACCCCAGGCCGGCACAGGACCCCCAGGGCTGAGTGAGTGGCCTGTGGGGACCCCGGGAGGCAGAGCACTGAGCCGAGAGCCTTGCATAGGTAACCCTGCCCAAGTGACCACTACCCATGGCCCGGTGTCTCTCCCGCCAGGCCGAGTGACCGTTGTCCATCCCTGGGTGTCTCTCCCGCCAGGCCGAGTGGCCACCACCCAGGCCTGGGCGTCTTCCCCGCCACGCGGCACCACCCGTGCCCGCCCAGCTCGGGCTCAGGTGCCCACTGCACGCAGCCAGGCTGCCGAGAGTGACGCGGCTGTGCTCCCACTCAGCTGTTTGTAATTAGGATCTTGGGCTCCTGCCTCCGGTGCCTGTGTTGGAATTAAACGCAAGTTTACATCAAATGAAGTGCACAATTATAGACCTAATTATTTAAAGTTTAGTGCAGAGATTATGTAGAATTTTCCAGCTAAATGAGTTGGAGAAGCACTTGAAAGGGTCTGGGGAACAACGGGCCAATTAGACGGGAAATTCTCGCTGTCTTCCAAAGAGAGACGAGGGGAGCAGAGCTGATGGAAGGACGGAAGGACGGAAGGACGGAAGGACGGAAGAACGGAAAGACGGAAGGACGGAAAGACGGAAGGACGGAAGGACGGAAGGACAGAAGGACAGAAGGACGGAAGGACGGAAGGACAGAAGGACGGAAGAACGGAAGGACAGAAGGACGGAAGGACGGAAGGACAGAAGGACGGAAGGACAGAAGGACGGAAGGATGGAAGGATGGAAGGACGGAGGGACAGAGGGGAGCCGGGTGGGGCTGCAGCACCCACAGGAGGAGGGCGGGCAGCAGTGGGTGGGCCCGGGACAGCTGCTCTAAAGTTTTCTCACCGGGCGGCCGGAGCAGGGCACAGCGTTCGCCTTGCACGCAGCCGCCCGAGTCCCAGCCTGCCCGAGCACAGAGCCCGGAGTCAGCCCGAGTCCCAGCCCTGCCCGAGCACAGAGCTCGGAGTCAGTCCGAGTCCCGCCCTGCCCGAACACAGAGCCCGGAGTCAGCCCAAGCACCTTTTGTGTGGCACACACACCTCCCCCCACTGAAAGCACACGTTTCTCCCCTGGACACAGCCCGTGTCTGTGACCTTATTCCCTGGTCACCGAGAGCAGGGTGAGGCAACCACGAGGGCCGGGCTGGCGGCGCCTGCGGGTGAGAGGCCCAGACCCTCTCGGCTCGGGCCCTGCGGACGACAGACCTCGTGCAGACGCAGCAGGTCTGCGTCCGGTGCCAGAAACCCGAGGCTGCAGCAAATCCCGCGTGTATCCCGGTACCCAGGGAGTATTAGGAGGCCTGGACTTGGAACAAAGTGCTGAACTCCAGCCACGGAGAAGCAGAAGCTCTTGGCCGGGCGGAGTGATGGGCAGAGCCCGGTTAGCCGCAGGACACAGGAGGCCGGCCGGGGTTGGCAGGCGGTGAGGAAGGTGCCACGTGCATGGGCAGAACTGTCGGGCAAGAGTGGGCTGGGACAGGCCCCCCGAGGCCCTCCCGCCTCCCGAGAGCTCTGTCCTGCTCTTCCTCTGCCTGATCCGCTTCTGTCTGAACAGGGTTATTCCAGCTTTGTGATTCTGGAGCTGGTGACTGGGGGCTGGGAGGCGGGGCTTGCTGTGACCCCCTGAAGAGGGAGACAGGCAAGAAGCTAAGTACCAGTAACCCCCACCCCGCCCCGCCCCGCCCCAAGTCAGAGCGTTCCTGGGGCCTGGACATAAATATACCAATTAGCAGCCCGCTAATGAAGAGCACTATTGGAAATGATAAAACACACACGCGCTTGTTGAAAGCTCACTAACATCTTCCCTCCCGCCACTCAGATCATATTCTAGCCCGTGATTAAAGCTAAGAGCTGTTTCCAATAAATCCCTCATATCGCAAACTGCCTTTCAATTACCAAATTATCCCTGTTATTGGCCATTATCAGACCCTGTGATTAGCCGGACAAAGGGAGAAAAGTAATTCAGATTCCTGGGGAAGATCTCCCTCCTCTCTCCCCAATTAACGCAACAACAAGCCGCCCATGGGCCATTCTCCGGTGCTTTACTTGACTTAATTTTGCTTTTAGCGCTCAGTGCCAGGAATACCTAGAAAATTATCTACTAATTATCTAGCATTATCTATGTTGGTTCATGTCTAAAGAGCAGCTCATCTAATTACAAGCCCCTTTGCTATTCGCCTCTGAAGAGTGGGTTTAACTGAGAACCCTCCAAAAGGGCTGCTCGAAAGGTTGGTAATTATGTGCTTTGCATTCTTCAGGGCCTTCTCCGAGCACCGACAACAAACAGTCACTCGGCCTGCGGGGTAAGCAGTAATTACGGCGTGGCATTTCCAGCTCCCCTTCTCTGGGCCGTGCTGCACCGCGAACGCCCGTTCCCAGTGGGGTCCCGCGCCCCAGGAACCTCTCGCCTCCTGCAAACCGCGTAATCTCCCACGATGCGGTCATGGGAAAACCCACCGCTCCCTCGCTGATGGCGCTGAGGCGTGTTTATTGTCAAATAAATCAAGTTTGGTTCACAGTAGGTTGGAGCAGATCCTGGTGGGCCTTTGACCCCGGAGATGCAGACAGGTACAGATGTCCAAGGCGTGCGGGCCGTGCTGGTGATTGAGGACTTAATGCCAACAACTCAAACGGCACCTTGTCACCCCACTCTGCTACAGGACTCTGGCTGGGCGGCCGAATGGAAAGCTGAGTTTAAATACTGGGTGAGCTGCCGTGATTACAGATCTCTCTATCCTCTCTCTGTCCCTCTCCCTCTCTCTCTCCCTACCTCTCTCCCTCTCTCTCTTCCTCCCTCTCTCCATCTCTCTCCCTCCCTCTCTCCCTCTCTCTCTTCCTCCCTCTCTCCATCTCTCTCCCTCCCTCTCTCTCCCCCCTCTCTCCCTCACTCTCTCCCTCCCTCTCTCCTTCCCTCTCTCCTTCCCTCTCTCCATCTCTCCCTCTCTCTCCCTCCCTCTCTCCCTCTCTCTCTCCCTCTCTCAGTCCCTCTGTCCCTCTCTCTGTCCCTCTGTCCCTCTCTCTGTCCCTCTGTCCCTCTCTCTGTCCCTCTGTCCCCCCCCCCTCTCTCTCTAATAACAAACCACAAGAAAGTTGCAAGTCTAATTCAAATAATTTTTTTTCTTGCACAGTTTTAGACCTGGGTGAGCTGATGCATCGTCATATTTAAATGCTGAATCCTACATATTCTCTTGGAGAACTGACCCTCTTCCAGTGCAGGAAGATCAGCTGTCCAAATGGGAAGCCCCCACCCCCGCCCCATAGCCCCTCCACCTTGCTGGGGCCTCGCCCTCTGCTCCGCATGTCTTCCTTCTGGCCCTCGCACCCTACTGGGTCTTGCAGGCCTTCCTGTGACCTGCGGCCTTTGACCCCCGTGCGCCCTGCGGGCTCTGCTCTGTGCAAGGCCGCCCTGCAGTGTGCGCCCACGTGCGTCCCTCTTCGACGGCCTCATTTCCTTCGCTGGTTCCGTGCCCGTGTCGGGCGGCTTCTCTGGGCTGTCGGCCGGGCATGCTGTGGCCGCCACCGGCTCCCCTTCCTCCTCTGACCCCTCCCCACTTCCCGCCGGCTCTCCACTCAGCTCCCGCCCGGCTCGGAGGAGCCGCCTCTCCAGGAGGCCCCGTTCCTCGGAGTGGAGACCTGCTTAGCAGCTGGGTCCAGATTGGGGTGTGGGCCCCGCCGTCCGGAGGCCTCAGGAGCAGAGCTGGGAGGGGGCCCCCACATCCGTCGGCGTCTGCGATGCTCTCTGAGAGCAGCTGCGAGCACAGCCTTCCCCTCCCTGCACGTCAGCGTCCCGGCCCTCTCCCGACCTCGGCTCCGTGCTCTGAGGGGGCGCGTCTGCGGGAGCTGCGGCGAGAGCTGGTCCTGCTACGCTGTCCGAGGAGCCCGTCCCTGCTGCTCGGCTCCCGGCCCCTCGGGCACTGCCCCCGGCAGGCCTTGGCACCCCCTACGGAGCCTGCAGCCCACACCTCCTTCTGATGACACTGGGAAGCAAGCGCAGCGTAGACCCCTGGGACCCACGCGCCACGGCTCCCCGTGAGCCCCCCCTCGCCAGAAGACGAGCCATGGGTGACCCTACGTGCAGCAGGACCCTCGAGCCCAGAGCGCGTGTCTGGCTCACAGCTGCGCAGTCCGGTGGCCAGGCGCACGGAGAAGCTTCTCCAGGATGGGATGGTCGGCGCTTTTATCACCCACTGACCTTCGCTGCACTCGCCCGGGCCCGTCCCCAGGAAAATGCCTCCTTCCAACACCCGTCCCTCGGAACTCTGCTTAGTCCTTTCAGCGGATGGCACGACACGTGCCAGGAGTTTGACCACCAATAGGGAGCGGCAGGAACGGGGGTGCTGCTCAGGATCACGGTGATGGGAGTGTCAGTGCCGATGGGGCGATGGGGGTGGTGCTGATGGGAGGGATGAGGAATGATGCCCTGTTGATGGTGAGATGGCAGTGGTCCTGATGCTGGTGATGCTGGTGATGCTGATGGTGCTGATGGTGCTGATGGTGGTCCTGATGCTGGTGATGCTGCTGGTGATGCTGATGGTGCTGATGGTGGTCCTGATGCTGGTGATGATGCTGGTGATGCTGATGATGCTGATGGTGGTCCTGACGCTGATGATGCTGATGGTGATGCTGATGGTGCTGATGGTGGTCCTGACGCTGATGATGCTGCTGGTGATGCTGATGGCGCTGATGGTGGTCCTGACGTTGGTGATGCTGATGGTGCTGATGGTGGTCCTGATGATGCTGTTAGTGAATCACAGAATTTGAGACCATCTCCCTTGGGCCAGAGAGATACACAGTGGATAGGCATTTGCCTTGCAAGTGGCTGGCCAGAGTTCAATATCTGACACCACATATGGTTCCCCAAACACTGCCAGGCATAATCCCTGAGCACAGAGATGGGAGAAAGCTCTGAGAGCTGCTGAGTGTAGCCCAAGTCACCACACTCCCGAGACAGATGTGGGGGGAGAGGGAGAGAGAGGGATTGCGAGCCCCAGCCACCTGGGGCCTTCATGCGCTGTCCCAGGCCCATTTCCCACCACACTGTGAGTGACGGCTTCATTGTTTCTCCTTCTGGCGAATCAAATCATCCTCCGAGTAGCCCCCAGACGCCTTCCTCGTGCAATCACGCTCTCTCCTCACCTCAGGCTCTGCCGGATTGTTTGTCTGTCTTTGTCCAACCTGTCACTGGTGCTGGAATGTAAACAAATTCAGGCTCGGAAGTGTTTGTGTGTGGTTCTCTCCGAACACCTGGGGCCCGGGATAGTGTTGGTGGGTAGTAAATATTTACCAGGAAGCCCGTGAATGGCTCCAGTGCTCGGTGTAGGGCCCAGGAATCAAGCCCTGAGCAAGTGAGGTGTGCAATTAGAGTCAGAGCCCTCTCCAACACAGACGGTAAAGGGGACGCGAGGGGTGGCTGGGACCCGCTCACCCTGCAGAACCGTCCGGCCAGCAGTCGGCTAGGATGAGCGTGAACTGAGCAGGGACACATGTTTGGCTTTTATTATCGTGATTGTGGCCAGTTTTCCATTTATCTTAGAGGGTTGTCATGGGGCTATACAGGAGAAAAGGAATACACCAAGATTATTTCTGCTATATAAAGTTGAAAGTTTTTCATCAGTATTGTAGCTCCAGTTACATGGCTTTTAAAATTTGATATGTCTATGCAACCTAACTATAATAATATATATTTAATTAAAAATTTTTTAAACAACTGGAACAAACTTTAACATGTAGTTTATTTTCACTCCCCTCTTAATCAGGACTGGTATTATATGATGTTAAAATAAATGTTTTATTGGAATATTTTGCATACTGCTTTCTCAAAATAGTTCCACTTCTCACTTGTCATCACTTGTCACCCCCTTGCTCTTCGATTTGCTTGAGCGGCCACCAGTAACGTCTCCATTAGTCCCTGTAACATGCTAGTGTAGCCCAATGGTATCTGCTAGCTCCAGGAACATGAAGAGCCTCAAACTGTTCGTTCAGGGTTTTGACGAAGAAGTCTGACCATCTCGTAGATGGATGGCCACTCGATCTTTTGATGCCCCGTGGACATCTAGGCGGTAACAGCTCTAGTCCAGAGGTCATCTCTAAATCGCATTATGTGTCTGGCCCATCTGATTTTCAACACCTTGGCAAACGAGACAGCATCCCTGATTCTTGATCATCGAAGGAGGTCAGAACTCCGGATTCCTTCTCTCACTTGAGTGAAATGTGATATTCCAAGCATAGCTCTTTTGATTCCTCTTTGGGGTACCCGAATAGTGTTCTCGTCCTGTTTTTGTAGGGCCCAGGTCTCTGAGGCATATGTTAGTGCAGGAAGAACAGTGGAGTCGAAAAGATGTGCCCGGAGCTGGAGGTTCTTTGTCCTCTTAACCACTTCTTCGATGATCTTGAAGGTGTTCCATGCTGCTCTCTTTCTCCTGCACAGTTTTGGCGCCAAATCGTTCTTCATGTTGAGTTCTCGACCCAGGTACACATAGCTGCTGCATTCGGAGATGTTCATTCCATTGAGAGCAAATGGAATGTCAGGGACTAGTTTGTTTTTCATGAACATTGTTTTGCTGAGATTCAGCTGCACACTCCTTTCCACACTCTAGATTGAAGTCGACCAGCATTTGTGCTGCTTAGCTAATGTTTGGTGTATGTGAGAATGATGTCATCAGTGAAGCGGAGGTGGTGTAGTTGCCGACCATCTATCTTCACTCCCATTCCTTCCCATTCCAGTTGTCGCATGACTTTCTCGAGGGTGGCACTGAAGAAGAGTTTCAGTGAAATGTTATCACCCTGCCAAACCCCTCTCTTTATGTCAATGATCACTCCCTTGTGCAATGGTGAGATCCTGGTGGTGAATCGGTAATACAGCTGGCGGAGGGTCCTGGTGTCCTGAGTTTGAACGCCCTGTTTGGCCAGGGCTTTGATGACCGCTTCATTCTCAACAGAACCAAAGGCCTTCTTCAAATCAATGAATGTTGCACAGAGCAGCATCATGAGCTCTCGTGAAACTTCAATGAGCTTGGTCACCGTGTGGATATGGTCAATCATGCTGAATCCTCTTTGGAACCCAGCTTGCTTGCATGGTTGTCCTTCGTCTAGTGTTCTGCCTATTCTATTCAGGATGACTCGAGTGAACAACTTGTAGATGATGGACAACAGGCAGATTGGGGGATAGTTGCTGATGTCGTGGATGTCTCAAAATAGTTTATGGCTCTTAATTCTACTCTTTCTAGGATTTTTCCCCCCTGGGTTTTCTAGCAAATTCTTAATTCTTGTAACAGATATTTTTCTTCATAAATATATGTAAAGTTAAAAATGTACCTAAAAATCCTGTTAAAATGCACCCTCAGAATCTGAATTCAGTACCTGATACTGAATTCAGTATCAGAATCTTATACCTAGCATTATTTGTTATTTTATAAGAGTATTTTCAAAATTGTTTAGTCTTTTCTCTTAAGCTCCGGGGTTATTTAACTATTGGCTCAAATTTACAAAGATATATTTTAAAATTTACATGGAGATGCAGGAACAGATATGATTTTGATTGTCTATATGTTTTTAATCATTAATTTATAGCATACTTTTAAAAATATGAGAAATGTACATTCTGTGATACTGAATAGACATTTCTAAATATTTTAAATCGAGCTTTTACATGCTCTACTTAGGCCATACTATTAAGATATTCTATAAATTAGAGTATTCATGAAGACAAAATTTTTATCAACCTCTTCCATGATGTCTGTTCAATGGAAAATTTTAAAGTTGTGTTTTTCACTACATCTAGAGTGAAGATTCCGGCCAAGTGATCTCTACCAATATACACTATCATCTTTAGTATCTTGTTGCTCTTTTTCTAGTGGGTGATGAAAAGAAATGATAAAGTAGTTAAAGCGTGATAAGAACAAAGAATAGAAACATCGGGTGTCTCTTCACCTTTAAATTGTTTATAGATAGCAAGAGATATCAGCCATCTCGATATGAACCATGGGCAGAAAGTGAGGAGGAAGACTTTTCAGGAGCTGAGATTCACACAGACATGCCAAGGAGCAAGAGAGACAGGCAGGTTCGGAGGAAAATGTAAAAATCAAGCCATGAAAATGAAAATATGGTTATATAAATTCAGATCTCAGAAATATCATAGAAGTAGGGGAATTGCTGAATGGGCGAGCCAGTGACTTCCCATGTGTGTACCAAAATTCAGCGAGAAAAATAACCCCCGAAATAAAAAGAAGAGAAAAATAGAAAGAAAAAGGGAAGAGGAGGGAGGGGGTGAGAGACAGGAGGAGGGGAGCCGCCTGAGAGAGAGCCTTTCTCTCCGAGATGAAGAGGAAAGGGGAGTGCCAAGCGGGAGCTTACTCGCCTCCTCCGACTCAGAAAGAAGCACAGGGAAGGAAGATGTTATCAGGAAGGAAGATCCATCACAAAGCCCTGCCTTGGGCAGGCAAATTGCAATACTGTGCTCGGAACAGAAAAGACTCAGGAAACTGAGCAGAAGGAAGAATGTCGGGAATAATCAGAAGCAGGTGGAGTTGCGAGTGAAGGACCCCACTGGGGCATACGGAGAGCTGATTAACGCCCATCACCCTTTTGAACAAGCCCAGGGACAGAATTAATGCCTGAACTCAATGCACAGAGCCACTGGGGTCAGAGGAAACCCGGGTCTATGCTGGGTCCCCCCTCGCTGCCCGGAAAGCTGCCCAGCCACTAACTCTAGACGGATTCCAAGAAGAAACTTGCTAAATTTTCAAAGTAATGGGAAAATATGCAGGTCTTTGAAATATAAGTCCAAGTCACTCGTAGGGAATAAAATTTAGTTTCTTTCTGAATCTTGGTAACACATATGGAAATAAGAATGTCGTGGAGAGGGTCTGTCTGTCAAGGTGGAGAGTGAAGAAGTTACTACACCAGAGTTTGGTCAGACTGTGTGTGTGTGTGTGTGTGTGTGTTTGCGTGAGTGTGTGTGTAGGTAAAATGCACATTTCAGAAAGACTTCTTTATTATGATATGCTTTGTGTAAGATATGAGGTGATAAAACTGTGCTCATATTTGTTTAGGTTTGTAGAAAGATCCAGTGGGAGACAAACTAAAGCAAATAGAAATAACTGAGGAGTTGACTTAGAGTCGAGTAAACAGAAAGAAGCGAACCTCAGTCAAGAGTCTGGAATTCAGTTTTGACATTTGAGTCCTGACTGTGTCTTGCATATTCACAGGCAAAGTCAAGCAAAACCAATGCCCAAAGTTAAAGAAAAATAAATTATTCTAATTTTATGGTTAAATTTACACACAGATAAGAAGCCCTTCAAGTTATATTCATCACTTTATTCTGATCCTTACCTCTTTACTGCGATATATATATCTATATATCTATATATATATATCAATGAAGAGGTAAAGATCAGGATCTGTATATATTCAAGGGAACAAGAGGTTGCAAAGAAATCCTCCATTTCATCCAGTAGTTCTAGTTTCAGCAATAATGACATTCCAATTTTTTCACTGTTTTCTGTGGACTGTATGAAATACAAAGAGGCAAGTGTGTTCCTGATATCATGAACTATGGCTCAGTAAAAGAAGACAGAGAAAATGGAAAATCAAAGAAGTTATGAAGACTACTCTCTAATGTTGGACTGGAGCGATAGCACAGTGGGTAGGGCGTTTGCCTTGCATGTGGCCGACCCCAGTTCAATTTCTCCGTCCCTCTCAGAGAACCCGGCAAGCTACCAAGAGTATCCCGCCTGCACAGCAGAGCCTGGCAAACTCCCTGTGGCATATTTGATATGCCAAAAACAGTACCAAGTTTCACAATGGAGACATTACTGGTGCCCGCTCGAGCAAATCGATGAACAACGGGACAACAGTTCTATAGTGCTACAGTGCTACTCTCTAATGTCAAAGTTTGCTTGCATACGTGACTGTGTGAGCTGTTTTTCAAATGCATGCTTGGCACAGCTCTTTCTGTTGAAACAGGGCAAAATAAAGGTAAAGCCACCGGCAGCTTTTGGTTCAGAAGTTGGTTAACAAGGACAAGACTGGTCCCAGGTGCACGGCCGGTGAGTGGTGATGTCACCAAAGATGGGAAAGACCAATTCTCCTCCAGTCAGCAGAAGCCGATCCCACGGAAAGGGGCCTCCCCTGCGTCCACTCCTCGGGGGCTATGCAGTGACCCCACGGATGAAACCAAGATTTACGTAGGAGCAAAATTGCCACTGAAAATAATCTTGCACCCTCCTGTTATTGACTCAGGCAAATGTCACCAGTGGCCCTGAGCAGCCCGGGTGACAGGTCCTCAACAGCCCGGAGTGATTCTGCTTGGCATGAGGAAAAGAAGGCCCTGCCAGGGGGCACCCAGCGAGGTGCCGAGATGTCAAGTCTGGAACAAGACACAGGCGCTGTTTCTGCTAAAAATAGTGGCCGTGTCCACTCAGTACCCCTGTTGCGGACCACAACACCCAAAAGGAGAGAGAGAGAGAGAACAAGAGGGAATGCCCTGCCACAGAGGCGGGGGATGGGGGGGTGGGGGATGGGATTGGGGGGTGGGAGGGTTACTGGGCTCACTGGTGGTGGAGAATGGGCACTGGTGGAGGGATGGTTGCTCGAACACTGTATGAGGGAAACACAAGTATGAAAATGTGTAAATCTGTTACTGTACTCTCACGGTGACTCACTAATTAATAAAAAAAAATTTTAAAATAATAAATCTTGGGGCTGGAGTGATAGCACAGCGGGTAGGGCGTTTGCCTTGCACGCGGCCGACCCGGGTTCAATTTCCAGCATCCCATATGGTCCCCTGAGCACCGCCAGGAGTAATTCCTGAGTGCAGAGCCAGGAATAACCCCTGAGCATCGCCAGGTGTGACCCAAAAAGAAAAAAATATCTTACTGCATAAAAAAAAAGAATGGCCATGAGCGAGTGCAGGTCACAGGGACAGAGGGGGCACGCCCCTGCTCTCCGCGGCCTGAGAAGACAATGTGACATGTCCAGAACGTGGGACACGGATACTTCTTGGTGCTTCACAGGAGGTTGATAGCTGGGGGGAAATTTGGCAAGATTTGGGGGGACAGGGAGAGCGGATCTGAGCTTTAAAAGAGGCGGAGGCACAGCTGGTATGTCAGGCACAGGCCTGGGATCTGAGATGGAGAAATCCAGCTTTTGAAAGTTTGGGAAAATAGAAGAAATGGAGGAGTGACGGGCTAAACTGATGAAGCGTCGTTGCTCACCTGCCGTGTGGCGGAGGCCTCCAGGGAGCGGCCACGGGTGTCTGTGTTTTCACAAGACACTGTGGGGCTGTCTACCTACCTCCTTTCTTTCGTGATGAAAATATTGGCAGGACACTTCAAGATTTGGACATCAGAGGAGACTTCAGTGATCTGATGCCACTGACAAGGGCAGCACCATCAAAAATAAACAAATGGGAATACTTCGCTCTTATCTACCAGGATAAACTCGACCGAAGAAGCTGAGCTGGAATAACAAAATCACAAACTTCAAGCCCAGGTGATGGCACTAGCGCTCAGCCCTTTCCATGTTTTGAAATACTTCATCATAATAAAGAAACCTTATGCATAAAGATTACTGACACGGAAATATCGCCTGTGACTCAGAATCGAACTTCCGGTCTCATTAAATTGAGTTTTTAAGGTGTCCGTAATACCCAGATCTTGTAGTGGGGTTACCAAAAGAGATCATTGGAACATGAGCAGAACTTGGTCTCAAGGTTATCACGTACCTTTCCCAAGTTCAACAAGGCGACCCCGTGTCCTCCCGGAACTGCTGGGCTCTGGACCGATGTGGTCATGCAAAC
Source organism: Sorex araneus (assembly GCF_027595985.1). Lineage (NCBI taxonomy): Eukaryota > Metazoa > Chordata > Mammalia > Eulipotyphla > Soricidae > Sorex > Sorex araneus. Next base: position 193,303,292 of record NC_073302.1, on the reverse strand, counting down.
GGTCCACGGAGGACACAGAAGTTTCTAGCGATTCTGCCTACCCTGTTTCCCCTCCACTCCCCGATGTCTCCCGAGGCCTCCTTCTCTTCACACCCTGCACAACTCCTTCCCCAAGGGTTGGGTCCACATGTTTGTTGCTGGCATTGGTTTGTGTGTGTGTACATGTGTGTACGTTGTGTGCATGTTTATGTGTATATGCATGCATGTGTGTATGCATATGTGTATGCATGTGTGCGCACACATGTACATACGTGTGTGCATATGTGTACGTGTATGTACACATGTGCATGTGTGTATGTGATATGTATCTACGTATGCACCTGTATGTGTATGTGTGTGCTTGTTTGTGTGTGTATGTGCATGTGTGTGCATGCATATGTGTGTGTGTGTATGCATGTGCTTTTGCTCATGTGACCCCTGCCAATGCCGGCATAATTTCCAAACTCCTGGCAGTGACTGACATCCCGCGGTGGCTGTCCTGCCCACGACACGGAGGCCCGTGCTCCTTATTCCTGCTCCGTGGGGTTGCTAGTTATGGTCATGTCGTCAGAAACATTTACATTTTGCGGGTGACGGCAGTGAGGCCCGCGCTGTCTGGCAGTGACATGAGCGGGCTGGATGTCACCACTCCTGACAAGCTGATGCAAATGAGCACCCTCCGAGCACGAAGCCAAAAAAAGAACAGAGCCCCCGGAAGACACCGCCTCCCGAGGAGGGCTGGGGCCCGCCCGGCGTCCCCGTCCTTCCCAAGGCCCCGTGGGCCCCGCCTGCATGCACCACCCTCGCGCCCCCCTTCATTCTCTCTCTCCGCCCTGAGCAGGGGCGAGTGATTGGCAGGTGGAGGGGCCCGCTGGCCGCCCTGCCCCCTCCCTCCCCTGCGAACAACAAAGGTGCCCTCAGCCCCACTGGCGGGGCGGGCCTCCCTCCCTGTTGTCACAACACTTGGAGCCGGCGCCTCTGATGTGCGTCCCGGCCTCTCATCTCCCGCCTCGTCAGGGGCTGCCGTCATTTGGAAAGGTGCACTGTGTTTGGAGAGGATTAGGGATGAAACGCAGCCGGGCCCTCGGAAAAGCCAGCGGCGGAGGGGCGGGAGGGTCCCGGTGCAGGGCCACGGCTCCCAGGAGCACAGCGTCCCCTGCAGGCAGACACTCCTGGGCCCACGGGGGCGGGGCAGCAAGCTGACCGCGCGAGGACAGTGCCGGGTGCTCCTCGCGCAGTGCCCCCGCCCCCCAGGAGGGAAACAGCAGCGGAGTACGTGGTCCTCTTCATCTTTGGAGTCGAAGGACGAGCGTTCAGGCGTCCTGGGGAGCCAAGTGGGCGAGCTAAGCGGGGAACTCGGCAGGCGCCCCTGGATGCACAGACCCTGGCGGGGCCTGGGGCAGATGCCCGGGTTGTGCGTGCATTGCAGAGAGCCAACGGAGGGGGACGGAGGAGGGCCAGGCAGGAGGACCCCACTCTCTCCCGCACCTCAGATTTCACTCCTGCTCGGAGGAGGAGCCCTCTTGCTCTCCCCCGGCCGCACTGCTCAGCCCCCAGCCTCGGACGGGGGTCTGCAGGAAGCCACGCGCCGAGGGTCTCTGGAGCAGAGTCCAGGGCACGAGCAGACCCAGCCACGTGCCCGGACACAGGCAGGCCCAGGCGGGCATCTGTCCTGCCCAGACACAGGCGGGCCCGGGGCGGGCTTCGGTGTTGCCCAGGGTGGGTGTCTGTCCTTCCCGGACACAGGCGGGCCCGGGGCGGGCGTCTGTCCTCCCAGGGCTTCCCCCGACGTGGGCCTGGGGGTGGCGCAGAGCCACGGTCAGAAAGGGAAAAATCTCGGGGCGGCTGTGGGCTGAGTTACTTCTGGGGACACAAAGTGACTGTCCCCCAAACTCCTGGGGTCCGGGAGTCAAACAGCTCCTCACAAAGCCGGCCCACGGCGTCTCTCAGGTACGCGGGAACCGCCCCATTGGAGTCCATCCCGAGCCACACGCACGCACGCAGCTTCGGCCTAAGCAGAGGGGAGAGCGGCCCGCGGGAACCAGCCACGCGGCCCACATGGCAGCTCGGGGTGCCCGTCGTGCCCGTTCCTCTCCCTGGGAACTCACGTGGGGGCCCATGGGGGTGTCAAATGCAGAATCGGCCACACATGTGTACAGTGTGTACATGGCGTGTTGTGGGTGTGTGCTTGTGTCTTAGGCACAGAGTTGTGTGAACATGTGTATTGTATTGTGCACGTGGCATATTGTGCATGTTTGCAGGGACGAAGCATATATGTGGTGTGTAGTGTATCATACATGTTCACATAAAGGTGGCATAGGCAGGACGTGTGCACGTGTGCAGCTGTCAGTGGTGGGCATGGGGCGGCATGTGGGTGCATACGGTATGTCTGAGCACATAGGTTATGAGCATACATGTGTGTGTGCTGTGTGATTGCTCTATATTTAATCGTGCTCACTATAGTGTGATGTGATGCATGGTGTCTGTGTGTGCACGTGTGCAGATGGTGTGTGGGGTGTGCAGGCGAGAGAGGGGGGGTGTGCACCTGTGTGTGAACGTGTGGTGGATGTGCTTGCGTGTGCATGGTGCAGGCTGACGCCTTTGTGTACACAAGGTGTGTGTGTGAGGTACGTGGAAGGCCTGGCGTGTCCATGTGCCTGTGTGTGGAGAGGGCATGCGTGTGCGTGCCGGGGTCTGGGCTGTGTGTGAAAACAGCCACCGGGAGAAACGTGTCCTTGCTCCTGGTCGGAGAGAGCTGGCGTCAGGCGTCAGGTGTGGGACAGTGAGGCCCGTCCAAGCTGAGTGGACGCAGGAGGACGCCCGCCCCGAGGACCCGGGAGCCAGAGCGAGCCTCGTGGCTCCCGGCCAGCAGGGCCCAGACTCCCTCCCTGGCCATCACCGGGGGCCCGGACAGGAGCCCCCGAGGGCCCTGCACGGCTGCCGGGCTCCGAGACCCTCTGCTCCGTCAGCGGCACCACAGGACGTCGCTGAGCCGAGCCCGGGCCTGGCTGGGGGGGGACGGTGGAGGGAGACGCGTGTCACCACCTGCCTGTCGGGGCCTTCCGGGGACTCTCGGTGGGGCCTCGCCTGGGTCTGTCCCCGATGCAGCACCCGGCCCGGCCCCTCCACCGGAGCCGCCTCCAGCCTGCAGCCGGACCCTCGTCCTGCCCTGACGAGCAGCTGCGGTGAGCGGGGACCACGAGTGGCTTCTGCTCGTCCCACGAGAGGCCTCGGTGTCCGCGTGGGGACAGAGACAGGAGCCGGCCGGACGCCGTGTGCTGCTGTGCGCAGTCGGGCAGCCCCTGCCCCAGGAACCCGTGTCCAGCGACTGGCGTCCAGGGCGGGGCCCAGCCTCCCGGAAACCCGGGGCTGGGCGGCCTCTCTGCCAACCCCCCGAGGTCCAGGCTTCTCGGAGCAAAGGCGAGGAGGGACCCGGTGGGGCTTCCGGCGAGCAGGAAGCAGGTTCTCTGTCTGCTCCTCCCGTCCTCGTTCCAAGACCCCAGCCCCAGGCCCCGCAGCTCCTGCTGGACAGCACTGCCTCTGGGAGCCGCGGCCAGGCGTGGCCAGCGCTGCAGGACGGCTCAGGGATGCGTGGCTCAAAGAGGAAGGGGCCGGGCACAAAGCTCCTGGCCGGGCCAGAGACCCACTAGAACGGGGGCTGGGGTGGGTGTGAGGGAAGGGGCTCCACCAAGCGGGCAGTGACCGGACACAGCCAGGGGCACTTCGTTCTCCCACCTCCAGCTCGAAGCACCGCTGGACGCTTCCTGCGACCTGCCGAGACTCGGGCGACTCACCCCAAGGGACGCCCAGTCCCGGGGGTCCGGCTGCTCCGCCATAGCTGCTGAGGGGACGGCCCCAGCGCAGGGTCTGTGGGAATCAGAGCCCGCCCTGCCCCGAGGGGCAGAGAGCGCTGGGGCCAGCCTCTCCCCCAGGGGCCCCGGGTGTCCCCTCTCTGGAGCCCCAGTGTCTTGAGCAAACGGGCAGAGAGGAGGGAGGTGCCAGGGCCTGGCCAGGGCCAGCTGGGCCTTCCTGCCCCTCCTCTCCCTCCCGCCCAGCGTCACCTTCGGGGCTCCCTTGTCCCTGGTAGAGTCTTTTTCTGCTTCCATTGTTTCGCAGTTTCAAATCATCCGCATAGAATAAAAATACAAACCCTGGCCGGCCCGTTTCTGCTGCCACGGCCCCGAATCCCGGAGTTCCAGATGTGCCCTTCCTGCCAGGTCTCCACCAGGTCCCGCTCTGCCCGCCCCCCGCCTGCCAATCTGCCCTCACCCTGCCAATCTGCCCCCGCCCGGGCCTGCCGCGTCCTCACTGTGCGGGGTCTCCCGTCCGCGCCTGGGCGTCCTCCCTCGCTTCCCTCTGCTCCTCCCCACAGCCCCCAGCCCTGCACTCGAAACCCATCATGTCCACCAGGCCCCGGTTCTGAGGCCTGGGCACGCAAGTCTCCTGAGCAACAGAGCGAACGGCCGCTGGTGACCACGAGCGAGCCTGGGCAGGAGGCCGCCCGCCGGGGCCGCAGCTGGGCTAGACCTCCGTGAAACGCTGACCACCCTGACCAGCCTGTGCTTGCAGGATGGCCGGAAGCGCCCACACCCAGCCTGGCTGCGCCAGCCGGGGCTGCTCTGTCCCCCGCACAGTCACCCACGCAGTCTGACCGCAAGCTGCCGCGGTCTCTCCAGCCAGCACAGCCGGGACTCCCGGGGCACTGGCCCGGGTGGTAGTGACCCTGGCGCCCAGCGCCGCCCGGCGGAAGACGGAGTGGAGGGCGGCATGGCTCTCTCGGGGAAGTGACTGTCTCAGTTTGTTCCCCGGGGTTGCAGCTTGGCCGCGACTCTGCCCTGGAAGCCCATTATAGGTTCTTATCACTGAGCGGGGAAGGAGCCTTGAGACAGATTCTATTTCCGAAGGCGGGCAGGGGGACGGAGGGGACGCAGATCTCGGCCCGGAGAGACGGCAAGTGCTGCACGGATGCACGGATTCTAATTCCGCGGCTTTCAGGGCTGCGGGATAGAATTACTTTGGAACAATTTTCTTAATTGCCTTGAAAATCATCTTCCTCACCCTTTATGGTGTGTGTGTGTGTGTGTGTGTGTGTGTGTGTGTGTGTGTTCAAATCACTGGAGAGTGCCCAAGGACCATCATTAAATATTAAAAGGTGCGAGAAGCCATATGGTCACCTCGGAGGGATTTCCAGGTCTTGATGGCGCTCCATCTGCGCGGGTTACAATTCCACCATTACATCAAGGACACACGGAGCAGCAGGAAAGTGGACGTGTGGGCGGTGGCCACATGCCACCTCACGCTCTGCCTTCTCAGCCCTGCGTCCTTGGCCCAAGGAAACTTGTGAAGCGCCTCTCTCCTGCAAGTCCCAGCAGTGCTCCCGGCCTCTCTCTCTCTCTCTCTCTCTCTCTCTCTCTCTCTCTCTCTCTCTCTCTCTCTCTCTCTCTCTCTCTCTCTCTCCTCTCTCTCTCTCTCACTCTCTCTACAAAACCCCATCCCGGCGAGCGTTAGAGGTTAACAGAGCATTTGCTCCTTCGACACACTAGCGTCTGACTTAGACAACAGGAAGGGTTGCGACAGCTTTCTGCCGATGTCGTTATGGAAAGGCGTCCCCCGCTGGCCCTGCAAACTGACTCCCAGGCAGCTGTCCTCTGGATCACGAGCATCACAGAGCAGGGCTGGATCGAAGGTGTTTGATCTCTCCAGGCCCTTCTCCCGGGCTAAGGCTCGCTTCCTACCGTCAGTTTCAGCTCAGAGCCCACTGAGCCCAGTCGAGTGCACCGGAAGCTCAAACTTGGCTGTTGTTATGGTTCTGTTTGGGGCCATGCCCAGCGGTCCTCGGGGCTGACTCCTGGCTCTGTGCTCAGGGCTCACTCCTGGCTCTGTGCTCAGGGCTGACTCCCGGCTCTGTGCTCGGGGCTCACTCCCGGCTCTGTGCTCGGGGCTGACTCCCGGCTCTGTGCTCGGGGCTGACTCCCGGCTCTGTGCTCGGGGCTCACTCCCGGCTCTGTGCTCGGGGCTCACTCCCGGCTCTGTGCTCGGGGCTCACTCCCGGCTCTGTGCTCGGGGCTCACTCCTGGCTCTGTGCTCGGGGGCTCACTCCCAGGTCTGTGCTCCCGGCTCTGTGCTTGGGGATCACTCCTGGCTCTGTGCTCAGGGTCACTCCTGGCTCTGTGCTCGGAGCTCACTCCCGGCTCTGTGCTCGGGGCTCACTCCTGGCTCTGTGCTCGGAGATCACTCCGGCAGTGCCTGGGGAACCAAGTGCACTACTGGAAATTGAACTGTGTCGGCAGCATGCAAGGCAAGTGACTCACCCCTGGTCTCTCTCTGTAGCCCTGAAAGCTCAAACTTTTATCCAAGAAAGAGCAGTTCTGGTGACCATCTTATCTGTTACCGTTTAATAATTCCAACTCAGTGCTTTCTAAATTCCTTACATCTCTATTTTCTGTAGCTACCGTCTATTATTATCCAGACGAAGTCTCAATAATTCAATAGTGCTTACTTTGTGAACTAAGTGCCATGACCCATAAGAATGTAGATAGTGAGATGACTACAAGCAGCTTAACATTCATATCCGTATCCATGTGAAAACCATTTGCGTTTCATCATGAGAAATGCAATGAGGTCTAGGTAAAAATTATTACTATTCAAAACTTTATATATATTTAAAAGGCATATCATTAGGTTAATTTCAAAAAGATTTCTCAGGTATCATCTCTTCTTAAAGTTTTTTTTTTATTTTTATAAAGTTGTTGATGATAATTCATTATATGTGATATTCCAACACCAATCCCACACCACTACACCTTCCTACCACCATTACTTCCAGTTTTCCCAACTACTACTCACACGTGTCCCAATTGCAGGCCCTGAATGATCTATTCAATATTGCCCATCACTGACTCCATGAGAGCCACTGGTCACAAAACCCGCATACCTGAGTTTTTCAAAGATTCCCTCCTGGGGGAGGCTCACCCCAGGCCTGTGGGGTCTTCCCGTGAGCAGGTGCCACTGCATTACGGGGGTTTTCAGCTGCCGGGGCTCTGCTTGGGCGGCTGGGGGCTCCCCCTCCCCCCCCCGGGGCGTCCCGGCTACGAGGCTCAGCCTGACTCAGGGTCTGAGGCATCCCTGCCAGCCTCATGCTTAAAGCTTATTTACTATGTGAGCATGTCCTGTGAATAAGTAAGAGGGAGAGGAGCAATGATTTTTAGCTCCTTTAGGTAACTATGACTGATTACACCTTCCAATTATTCTGATTCTTGTGACTTCTCAATTACAAATATTGTTTAAGATTATATGTCTAGGATGGAATTTCTCAGAAGAAAAACACAAGTCAGATAGAAAGTTATTGACATTTTTTATCATGTCAAAATTACCTTAAAAGTGAAACTGGCCAGTGGCTCTAAGACGAGGCTGAGGTGGCCATAAATTTGGAGTGACAGAGTCCTGGGGGAGAGGAACCAGAGGGGACAGGCCCAAAGCACGGAGGGAAATTAGGCTGCTGACTCCACAGGGAGCTCCTGTCCAGCTGCCCTGAGCTGGCCTGGCTGTGGACACGCCCTTCCCGTCACCTCACTTGGATTCTTGATTCAGCACCCCTGGCGTTTACAGTACTTTATACCTTACACTCCTATCCATGTATGTTTTACAGACATGCCTTCTCAGATCAAATGGCAGCTTACTTGGCATTATGTTGGGATACACAGGTGATGAGCATATTCATGAAAGGAGACTGATTGGATGATTCTAACGGAAACCCAGCAGGTACGGTCCACCGAGTCCTGGGGAAACCCTGTGTGTGCAGTCTGCAGAGCCTGTGAGAGCCCGTGGGCCTGTAGGGCTGGGCCGGAAGTGACCAGCGGGCAGTGAGAGCCTGTGGGCCTGTAGGGCTGGGCTGTAAGTGACCAGCGGGGTGAGAGCCCGTGGGTCTGTAGGGCTGGGCTGGAAGTGACCAGCGGGCTGAGAGCCCGTGGGCCTGTAGGGCTAGGCTGTAAGTGACCAGCGGGGTGAGAGCCCGTGGGTCTGTAGGGCTGGGCTGGAAGTGACCAGCGGGCTGAGAGCCCGTGGGCCTGTAGGGCTGGGCTGGAAGTGACCAGCTGGGTGAGAGCCCGTGGGTCTGTAGGGCTGGACTGGAAGTGACCAGCTGGGTGAGAGCCCGTGGGTCTGTAGGGCTGGGCCAGAAGTGACCAGCGGGCTGAGAGCCTGTGGGTCTGTAGGGCTGGGCCGGAAGTGACCAGCGGGCTGAGAGCCCGTGGGTCTGTAGGGCTGGGCCGGAAGTGACCAGTGGGGTGAGAGCCCGTGGGTCTGTAGGGCTGGGCTGTAAGTGACCAGTGGGGTGAGAGCCCGTGGGTCTGTAGGGCTGGGCCGGAAGTGACCAGCGGGCTGAGAGCCCGTGGGTCTGTAGGGCTGGGCCGGAAGTGACCAGCGGGCTGAGAGCCCGTGGGTCTATAGGGCTGGGCCGGAAGTGACCAGCGGGCTGAGAGCCCGTGGGTCTGTAGGGCTGGGCCGGAAGTGACCAGCGGGCTGAGAGCCCGTGGGTCTGTAGGGCTGGGCCGGAAGTGACCAGCGGGCTGAGAGCCCGTGGGTCTGTAGGGCTGGGCCGGAAGTGACCAGTGGGCAGTGAGAGACTGTGGGTCTGTAGGGCTGGGCTGGAAGTGACCAGCGGGCAGTGAGAGACTGTGAGTCTGTAGAACTGGGCTGGAAGTGACCAGCGGGCAGTGAGAGCCTATGGGTCTGTAGGGCTGGGCTGGAAGTGACCAGAGGGCTGAGAGACTGGGGGTCTGTAGGGCTGGGCTGGAAGTGACCAGCGGGCTGAAAGCCCGTGGGCCTGTAGGGCTGGGCTGGAAGTGACCAGCGGGCAGTGAGAGCCTATGGGTCTGTAGGGCTGGGCTGGAAGTGACCAGAGGGCTGAGAGACTGGGGGTCTGTAGGGCTGGGCTGGAAGTGACCAGCGGGCTGAGAGCCCGTGGGCCTGTAGGGCTGGGCTGGAAGTGACCAGCGGGCAGTGAGAGCCTGTGGGTCTGTATGGCTGGCCTGCAAGTGACCAGCGGGCAGTGAGAGACTGTGGGTCTGTAGGGCTGGGCTGGAAGTGACCAGCGGGCTGAGAGCCTTAGGGCTACAGGCGGGGGTGTGAGCAGCAAGTGAAATCCCCCACATCATCCCAGAGACGCGGTTGCTTGTCCTGCTAGGGAAACACCCAGATACGTAGGTGGACTAGGCCTGTAGGATGAACCGTGTCCGCCCTTCTTTGAGAATGCAGAGTCCAGAGTGTGTGTGTGGGTCCAGCTCCTTGAGATGCCGCTTGCCTGCAGCTAAGCATCGTGTCTCTGCAGCTGAGGAGATGCAGCTTCCCAGGGCTGTAGTCAGGCCGGGCTGGGAGGCTCCATCTCCTTCTGCGTGTGCCCACCAGGCTTCCCTCTCCCCTGGCCCCTGCCCGCGCACTCACCCGCGGGCCCACTCCTGACAAGGACTGCTCGGGGTCCAGGCGTCACTCCTGCCCTCCCGTTCTGGCGAGCCTGCAGCCGCCGTCCCTTCGCTCCTCTCCGTCATGTTTCATTTCCGTGTTCTGACTTGCTGGCGTGGGGCTGCTCACAGTCCTCCCGGCGACCCTCCCGGTAGGATCGATAGTGCCGCCTCTTCCCTCGCTGATTTTTATAATCTGAAACTCTCTCCCTGTCAATCTGGTTAGGGCTTATCCATCTCGCTCATCTGTAGTGGATAGAGGAGCAAAATGCAGTAGGAAATGAGAACACACCTTCGACACGAGGTCACGAAACTCAGACTTCCGAGCAGGGGTGCGGGATGAGAGGGTCAGAGGGGGCACAGGGACAGTGGTGGGGGCTGTGGGCACTTTGGTTGTGGGTGCGGGATTTCTCTATTATTTGCCTACTCCTTGCTCACAATTACTTTCTTTTTGGGGAGCTTTGTTTTGCTCTTTGCTATTTTTTTCTTAGTACAGGTGTTTAGTGCATTTATTTGACACCTATTGTTTATAGGAGTGGCTTTGATAACTGAAAGATTCCCTCCGGTCACTGCCATAGCTGTTACCCATACATTTTGATACGCTATGCTTCTGTTCTCATTCTCCCCAGAGTATTTTCTACCTAGGATCTTACATTGTCAGTTGACCCTAGGAACTTGATGTTTCTCTAACTCTCACTCAGGAGAAAATTCATGCGCTGTTTGATGGTGCGAGCAAACGTACCCAAACGCCTCCCTCTATGTATTTTAAAATTAAGCTCCGACTGTAATAATTAGTGGAAAACGGGCTTTCCGCTTACTGAAGAGTCTTTGTATTACAGCTCACACACATCTGTTATTTCATAATAAGTGTTCACAGAGTCATACATTACTATCATGAAAAAAATCATCCTCTACACCAAAGGAAGTTGAGAAATCAATGGAAAACTGTAAAGAAGCGTCGGATCAGATCCAGGAGCTCACATGGCCACTTGCTCTGACGAGTCGAAGCCGCGGGGCCTCAGTCCTGATGAGACGGAACCCGGCGTCCTGAAGTGCTGCAACCCTCTCACAGTGGCCTCGCGGCCTGAGCAGGAGCCCCGCATGCCACCCTGAGGTTGTGTTCTGTCTCGTCGAAGACCAACACATAGTGACACAGAGTCCAGCCGTGGTCTCCGGGGAGGCTCAGGCAGCTTTCCAAGGTGGAGTTTGCGCCTTCGTGCAGGCTGGAAGGACAACGGCGTGAGTGCCTGAGCGAGGGGGCGGGACGCAGGCCCGGGAGGCACGAGTTGGGAAGGAGAGACCCTGTGGGTCACGCGCCCGGCCCGGCCCGGCCCCTCCATGGAAACTGCACACAGAAGTGCAGATGGACCTCAACAGCAAGCAGGGGAGGAGATGGCAGCAGCGGGACTGGGGATGTGTGAGGCCGAGGTGCGAGCGGCAGGAGGGAAAGGCCGCTGGGAGCTGGGCCCGGCTCTTGGAAAGGGCGCGTGTCCCTCGGAGCCTCCGGGCTCCTGTCTGCAGCAGGAAACCGCCCCCTCGCCTGCAAGTCATCAGCCCTCCCTGCTGAACCCTGCAGGGCCTTGGCCTCAGGCCTGGTCACAGGCCCAGGAGCAGAGGCCCCGGGCGGGGCTGGCATGCCTGGTGCCCTGCACTGGGTCTCCCGCCTGAGACATCCACAGCCCGAGGGCCAAGGCAGGAGCACAGACGCCCAGTGAGCCCCACCGGCCCCCATGGCCAGGCTGCCCCGTCCCCCTGGGGGCGCCCCAGACCCCGAGTGCGAGTGCCTGAGAGACAAACGCCTCAGCGGCACGGACCGGGCCCTGGCGAGCCCTGAGGACAGCTCTGAGGGACTCACTGGGCAGCAGAGCAGCGGGCCTGGGGGCGCTGCCAGGGGCTCACGCCGAGGGGAGCGGCTCCTCCGGCACGGGGACTGGCCTGCCATCTGCGCTGGCCCTGGGACAGTGTCAGGGTGCCAAGGGGCTTGTTTTTTGTGTGTTTGTTTGTTTGTTTTTTTCTTTTTCGGCCTTTTGGGTCACACCCAACATGCACAGGGGTTACTCCTCACTCTGCACTCGGGAGTTGCACTGGCAGTGCTCGGAGAGCCACATGGGATGCTGGGAATGGAACTCGGGCCGGCCTCGGGCGAGGCAAACGCCCTCCCCGCTGCGCTGTCCTCCAGCCCCGAGTGGCCTGTTTCCGTGATTCCCCCCATAAGAGGAACCCGTCAACCTCCGTCAGTTCACTTTGCTTCCTGGAACCCCTCTGAACCCCACCCTAGGTCTTGGGGGCTGACAGCACCCAATTAATAAATTACCTGAGCTGACGTTGATGTGGCATCTTTAGTCATGCAGTTCACAGACCATTAACTCAGCTTGGGGCGGGGGGAGCCCCACCTGGGGAGGCCAGAGAGGCAGGAAGCCGGGCACCCTCAGCCGGCTCCTTGGGTGGGGCCGCAGGGCGGGGAGACAGGAGCGAGGCCGGGGACAGCGCAGCGTGGACAGCGGGGCTGGGTCCCCTCCAGGGCAGAGGGCCGGGGCGTGCGTGTGGGGGTGGGGGCGGGTCGGCCGGCTCGGAGCAGCCTCCGGAGGTGCCTGGCGCTGAGGCGTGGCTACGCCCGGAGGCTTCCGGTCTCCGGAATCAGAAGTCCCCTACCTGCCACTTAGTGCCCAGCCTCTGCCCTCGCCGAGAAGCTGTGCTGGAGGGTTCCCCGAGAATTCAGACTGCGCCAGAGATCAAAGGGGGCCCCACTTTCCCCCTCAGGGCACGAGAGAGCCCTGCTGGCAGACAGACACCCACGGTACCCAGCAGGCGACAGCGTGGCCCCTGTCATGTGCCTTTACCCAAACAAGGCCGTTAAATCTCCATTCGCTAAACGCACCAATAGGTGTGCAAACATTAACCTTAAAATCCGTAATGATTTCCTGCTTGTTATGGACAATTGCCCGGGGTGTTTCAGGGGCTAACACCCCAAAGCGGGAAATCGCCAGAGTTGGACACATTCAGGTAATTTTATTATCTTAATTTTGCCAGGAATACAGTCCTAATAAGGGGCTCATCAAGGTCCTCAGGGAGGTACATGGAATTTTGAGATATTCCTTGGTTGCCGAGAGCGATCCCACCGGAAGTGAATGGGCAGAGAGTTCCTTGACCTCCACTGAGCAGACGCTCACCGCAACTCTCTCTAGCTGGCGCTGGGGGCGGTGCAGTGTCTGGTTGTGAGTGGAAGGAGCAGCCCTGCCGCCCCCTCCCCCGCCACCCCTCGCCCCTGCTGGCCGCCACCATCCCTTCCTTACAGTGGTCGAGGAACGAAGTGCCTGCGTTATGTAATGGACCCCCTCTGCGTCCCCTGACCTCAGTGACCAGGGGCCTGGTGGGCTCGTGCTCACTTCCTGCCCTCTCTTCTGAATGGCGCTTGACGGCGTTGGCACCCCTGCCTGCTTACTGGTCCCATAAAAGCCCCGGGCTCCTTTCTAGGTGCTGGGGAGGAAACGCACCGTCGAAATTGTGCATCTGGTGCTTGGTGATCATGCTTCTGCGTGTTTGAGATCGACACCCAAGCAGTCGGTGGCTGGGTCACAGGAGCGGTTCAGGTATCACTTTGTTCTTCAGACGGTCACTCTCTCCCAGCGTGGAGGGGATGCCATGGCTTCCCACGCTCACCCGGACAAGGTGACCTTGGGCAGAGGAGATGAAGAGACGGCAAGAAGGGGTGCGCCTGGGCTTGTGGGAGACCCCAGCCCTGCGTGGTCTCCCGAGCACCACCAGGATTAACCACCCCCAGAACACCTCTGGGCGCGACTCCGCAACCATACAATAACAAACACAAATATTAAAAATAAATCCTGACATATGTGTCCTACAAATAGTTCTGGTCTACAAACACTGTTCGGGTTTGGTTTGCGGTTCCAGGGTAGTAAACTCCGTTCACCGTATTTCGTGACTCATCACCAGCTGTTCCTGCGAGTGGTCTGCCCTTCGACCCTGTCTTACCTTTCCTTGACACGGAGCACCTGGGCTTCTACTTGCAATTGTGGAAGCAAGACAGAAAAGCATCCCTTTCCTACCCCGCATCCCGGGACCGAGCCACGGCCCCACCCGCTTTTGCATGCAGTTAACTCCGAATTTACTTAGCAGCAGCCCGACCTGGTGCGGGGGAAGCGCACGGCAGAGGAGAGATTCTGCGGAAGCTCCAGGAGTGTGGCTGAGCCCGGCCAGCAGCTGCAGGTGCCCCCGGGAACAGCCGCGCCGCCGCCCCTGCCCCTCTCACTGCCTGAGGGAGGCTGCGGCGAGCAGGCGGGAGACGGGAGCCTCGTGCTCCCTCCGGGCTGCCTCCGGTGCCCAGGACGGAGGTTCCTGGATGGAGACACAGACTGAACCTGGAGGTGAGTGAAGGCCTCCGTCCTCCCCGGGAGACCTGGGGCCGAGTGCTCGGGCGAGACAGCAGTAAAGAACAGACGTTGCTCTATACTCCACAGATGAGTGCGTCTTTCTGTGCCTGTCTCTCTCTCTGACTCACCTCACTCAGCATGGTGCTTTCCATGTTGATCCACCTGCAATGATGCAACTTCCGGCAGAAATTCCTCTGGACTTAGTTACTAAAATGCTAAAATACAGAAATCCAAAAACTCACGGCCGCTACTGTGGCCACACGGCCTCAGATCTCTTCATTCTCAGCAATAGAAAGCAAATTATCAAATGCTTCCTTTCCAGCAGGTCCGACTTTAGTGGGGGAGGAAACTCCAAACAATAATAGTGAGTTTTTTGTTGAAATATTGAATGTAATCAAAGTAAAGAGAGAGTAAAGTGAAATTTATCAACTACACTTGCGGGGTGGGGGGCTGGGGGGCTGGGGGGGAGGTATACTGTGATTCTTGGTGGTGGAACATGTGCACTGGTGAAGGGATGGGTGTTTGAGCATTGTGTAACTGAGACTTAAGCCTGAAAGCTTTGTAACTTTCCACACGGTGGTTCAATTAAAAAAAAAAAAAAAAGAACAAACGTTAGTGGCCCCTCTGTCACGCTGACCCCAGGCTGAGTTCGGGAGGCCTTTCCCCAGGGAAGAACTTTCTTCCTCACAAGGTTTGAGAAGCCCCAAATAAAAACAATGCATCTCTTCCCACTTGAATGACATAAAGTGATGTGGTCCAATAAAATACAGATGAACTTTGTAGAGATTATAAAAGGCAGTTCACAATCTAGATAGTCCTCACCCGCCCGTGTCGAGGAAAACACTCCGCCCTTTTGAGAGTCTGAGCTCGTCCTGTAGGTCCGTGGTCTGGACGCCGTTGTGACAGATGCTGTTTCTCTAGGGAATATTATTCTCATTTCATGGGATTCAAAGTTTTGGATTTTCAAGTTGACTAGCCATTGATTGAATTCAACACGATCCGGCTGTCATTTCTATCAAGTATAGTATAAAAATGTGGAGGGACACCTCTGCCTACGTATCTTTCATTTTAAACCAAAAGAGGAACTTGACAACAAAAATATGTCCTTGATCGTCTAAATACAGTGACTGGCGCGTCTCAGCACTCGCCCTGCTCGGAGCACAGAATTTGCTTCAAACAAACACACGTAATCCGCAGAGTTGTTAGAAAGAGCACACACACACACACACCAGAGGCTGGGCCGCGAGGAGAGACTGAGGCCGGGTGCTGTCCTGCTCAGGTCAGAAACAGCCTGCACAGGAAGTCTCTCCGGTGGCTCGAACCCGCCCTCGTGCAGTCCCTCTGTTTGGGTTTCTGCAGAAATTCGTGTCCCAGGAGCGTTGGGTCCCCTGCATCCTCCGCGGATGAAGCCCGTGGTGCCGGCCCCGGGCCCCGGGTCTTCTCCAGCCCTTCAGTGGCAGGGCGTCCCTCACGGCAGGCGGAGGGGGCGGGGTGCTGCTCGGAGGACCACGTCCGCCAGGCGGTGGGGGCGACCCTGCAGCTCTGCCCCTGCTGCCCGTGGAGGACGGGCCCGGGCTCTGCTCTCCTCCCCACGAGGGCGTGCGGGCTCAGGGGTCACCGCGGGGCCCCTCCTGGGCGGGGTGTCCGCGCGGAGGCTGCATGCAGGTGCTCAGGGCCCGACTCCAGCACCTGGTGTGGGCTCCTGAGACGAGGCCGAGCCGGAGGCCCTGAGCTCCCCAGCTGTGGGGGCGCGTGCGGGGCTGCCCGGGGGAAGGCCGCACAGGGTGTGGGTCGCTCTCTTCAGGGTCCCCGGAGCCAAGTGAGGCAGGACGCCACGCCGTTGGGCTTTGCTCGGTAGAGTTTGCTTCCTTTGTTCTGTGCCACGTGGAGCGTAGCACATTCGCTCTTCCGGCTGCTCCGTCTTCAGTCTCCCTTTAGACATCAACTGAGTCTTCCCGACAACTAAAACAAAGCTGTCACCTTGGTTAAACCTGGCTTCCGCACACTCCCGCCCTGTGCACGCACAGAAAGATACGGGATTCATCTCATTAAGAGCCGCGTTTTAATACGGCTTCACTCGGCAGTGTAAAGTGTGTGTAAGCGTTAATCACGCCCTGTTGCCTGCTTATTGGGCCGTGGGCACCTCTGATGATCTCGGAGGCTGTTCCCTCTCCGTGCTTGGCGCTCACGGCTGGGGGTGCAGGGGACCGTGGCATCAGGTACCAGGAGCACACCTGGCCATGGAGCTAAGCCCCCAGACCCGCAGTTTGATATCTTCAGCATAATTTTGCTGATATTTTGCAGTGATTGAGTTCTTAGAGCTGCAGAATCACAGCATAGAGGCTCTGACTTGCATTCTTTTGTTTTAGATCATATTGACAAAATGATCTTTAACAGGTTCAAATTAGAAAATAATTCTTATTTTCACACACACAAAAAAACCCACAGGAAAAGGAGTTCCCAGTTGGATTGGAGTGCTAGCTCTCAACCCCCGGAATGTTGAAGAACATTCTCATCTATTTTTTAAAAAATTTTCCATCTATTTTTAAAGTGGTTGTTAAAGTAGCAACAGATTCTTCTGCACAGGTGTGTCCCGTGTTCCTTTACATATCGCTAGAAACAGCACACAGATCTTCAGGCGTGGATACACCTGTTGGCGTGTGCTTGGCGTGACGTCAGTCTGCCACTGGCGCACGTGGAACTCAGTGTCCTTGTTTCCCCGGGGGCTCCGTGCGTGGAAGTCACGGGCCCCCCACCCTCGGGACTCCCTGCTGCCTGGGGTGCTGAGAAGCAGCCGAGCGGCTGAGCCACTGTCCAGCATGCGGACAGGAAGATGGACACGCCCTCCCCCAGCCCCGGCAAGCCTCAGAGGCACCGCTGAGCCCTCGCAGGGGTGACGCCCCAGCCAGGACCCTCTGCAGGGCCACGTGTGTCCTGTAGCACCCAGAGACGGTTAAGAGGACCCTCATCGTGGGGGATGGGTAAGCCCGTGTGTCACAGTCCCCGAGTGGCACAGGAACTGTCTCCGCTTTGCCGCCTGACCATTAATGAAGAAGCCGGCTCCTCCCTGGGGCCCCCGAGTACCCGTCCCTCTGGCACGAGCGCCCTTTGCTAAAGACGTGGGTCCCCGTTTGCTGCCATGGTTCTCACACGCTTCTCCACACAGCCTGCACCCGCTTCCCGTCTTCGTGCGACTCTGTTCTTAAATGACACATTTAAGAGCAAACGGCTGCCTTGTGTGAGTTACTGCCCCAGGAGCACCGGCCTACACTTGCTGCTGCCCAGGTCAGTCACGACGGGAGTCGGGCGCTAGACTTACCTGCACCCGGGTCCTGCTCCATGTTCCCATCCAAGACCCACGCCAGGTCCTGTTGGAGGTGCAATCCTGGCAGTGATTAATCGGCAGTCGATTTGCTAAGGAAGAGTTGGGCGAATAAGCAGTTGCCCCGTTCCAAGTCTTTGTCCCAACATTCCTCTCCACAGCCAGATGGAGAAAAGTGTCAGAAACGGGGTGATAGATTTGTCCATGGGGAATTGGCCAGGAAGAATTTCCTGCCCAACATCAGCCTGAATATTTACACTGATGACAAACCTGATCACAGGGAAATCACGTGCTTCAGAATTATAAGACAAGAACAAACTCTATGGGAAAATTATCCTTGTTCTGAGTTAGAATTTCAGCAATAGTTTCATGGTGCCTCACTGCCTCAGGTCACAAGCTCCCAATGAGCATAGAACATTCCAGACTCCCGAGGCATGGAGGCATGCCCGAAACGTTAGCTCCTCTCACCAGCCGTCACGGAAAGGCTTTTGACTTTCTTCATAATGTATGGCTTCGCTTCAAAACATAAAATAAGGGAATTAACTAACCTCTGCGTAATTCTAAAATGCCGAGTACACTCTGGACATAATATATTACGTTTGTGTTGGTAACTGCAATTTTGAAAAGTGAACTGAATATCTAAAAAGAAAATGTCATAGCACGGGAGATAAATTTCAGAACTGCATTTCCTTCTAATTTAACTGGAAGGGGGAAGACCCAGAATTGACCTCAGCTCTCTTACAATGTTTTCCTTAATGACCTACTTAAAGATATTGCTCGAAATCAAGTCAATGCACTTCATTAGAGAGGCAGGAAGGCGGCCCCGAGGAGGACATCGTGAAATATGCGGCACATCCAAGGACGCGCCCGTGCAGAGAGCAGGGCGGCCCCGTGTGTGGGGTGCAGTGCCTCCAGGCCAGAGGCGCTGCTGCTGGACTCCACGGTGCTCCCCGGCCTTCTCGCTCCTGCTGCACACGGCTTCCTGGCCCACGGAGTGGCGTGCACAGGGGCTGGGCGTGTGTCACTGCTGGAGGATCCACACCCAAGACAGGAACCTCGAGAAGCCGCCCTTAGCCCAGCCAGGGGAGCCAGTACGGGTCACATGCCCACATGAACACAGGACACTCCCCAGGAAGGAGGCGGGGGTGCTGGGCAGAGTCCCCTGCACTGAGCCCCACCTTTGGTGCTTTTTAAGTTGCTGTGAGATTTCCACAGACCCAAGGGCTTGAGGCTTCCCCGGGAGCCTTCCTGCGGCTTCTCTCCGAGTGACAGCCGACTGCCTCTCCCGGCCATGTCCCCATCTGCGGCTGCGTCTGCCCGGGGCTGGGGGAAGGTGTGTCCATCTTCCTGTCCGCATGCTGGACTGTGCTGAAAGGCTGCAGACTCGGGCACGGAGGGGCTTTCCTGGTGCCTCGGGGGGAGGCGGACGGAGACTCCTCGCTTTGGAGCTTGGCTTCAGGCTTGAGCTCGTACCTTCCCGGGCGGTCACCTGCTCCTGGGCCCCCTCTGCTCATGGTCCTCAGGGAACCAGGAGCGTTTCTTTTGTTTGTTTGTTCATTTGCTCTATTCTTTTATCCTAAGCACCATGGTCTACAGTACAATTGTCCAGAATGAGAAGGACAAATACAGAATGATTTCCCTCATAGGTAGGCTACAATTTCTTGCTATGATGTGGCAAATGTGTGGGATTTTCCACACACCTCCCCCAAATTAAAAAAAATAATAATTACAGGAGATGGAGAGATTTCTATATAAATTTAGTTGTCTATAAACACAACTTTTTTTGTTTTTTTGGCCACACCAGTGGTGTTCAGTGCTTACTCATGGCTCTGCTCTTGGGGATCACTCTTTTTTAAAAAAATTTATTTATTTTTTAATTAGTGAATCACCGTGAGGGTACAGTTACAGATTTATACATTTTCATGCTCGTGTTTCCCTCATACAATGTTCGAGAACCCATCCCTTCACCAGTGCCCATTCTCCTCCACCAATGATCCCAGTATCCCTCCCACCACCCCACCCTGCCTCTGCGGCAGGGCATTCCCTTTTGTTCTCCCTCCTTTGGGTGTTGTAGTTTGCAATAGAGGTATTGAGTGGCCTTCATGTTCTGTCTGTAGTCTACTTTCGGCACGCATCTTTCAACCCGAGTGGGTCCTCCCAACACCCTCTACTTGGTGTTCCCTTCCCTATCTCAGCTGCCTTTTCCCCCAGCATGTGAGGCCAGTTTCCAAGCTGTGAGGCAGACCTCCTGGTCCTTATCTCTACTACTCCTGGGTGCTAGTCTCCCATTCTGCTACTTTATATTCCACAGATGAGTGCTTACCACTTGCCCTGAGCCCGGTGTTTCTTTCTGTTTTCTTTTTTCTTTGCTTTTTGGGTCACACTTGGCAATGCTCAGGGGTTACTCCTGGCTCATGCACTCAGGAATTACTCCTGGCAGTGCTCAGGGGACCATATGGGATGCTGAGAATCGAACCCGGGTCAGCCCCGTTGCAAGGCAAGTGCCCTCCGCGCTGTGTGATCGCTCCAGCCGAGCCCGGTGCTTCTTAAGACAACACACTAGACCCGTAACTGTTGGACCAGCGGCAGTCCTGGCTGTCCAATGTCTCCCGCCTGGACTCGCTGTGTCCAGCGGGAAGCGAGGGCACGGGAGGCCCGTCTGTGCCCCTTGGGCCGGGACTCGGACAAAGAAGCTTCAGTACAACCAGCTGGAGAAAAGTGCTAACGGGGGTGCCCCCGCCACGGCCCCAAAGCAAGCTCCCAGCGCCCGTCCCGGGGGGAAGGCGCCTGGGGCAGCCAGAACCGTCTCCTCTTGGGGAAATGTTGGCTCCCATGGAGGCAAACGGGACCTCAGGGGAGGACCCTGATGGTGCCCAAAGCAGCGCGGCAGGTCAGCACAGCCAGAGAGGCCAGCGGTCACCTGACCCCAGTGCCCAGAGCCAGAGAGTTTCCTCACAAAACACCCCCATCAGCAGCGTTGAAAGAATCCGGACTGGCCCTTCCGGAACCTCCCGTACCACGGCCCGACGCTGACGCTGAGAACAGCCCTCCACTCATGTGAACGTCTCTTTGCAGTAAGAGGTAGGAAGGACACGTCAGACCAATCAGACTCCAAGATTAACTCATCACATATGCCTAACTGATTTTACTAAACGAAAATCCTGCAGGAAACATTGGCATCTGAACTGCGTAGAGTGGTGTACCATGGACATTTTTAATGAGCGATAGCACTAATATATCCCTGTGATGTTAGCTTGTTGTTGTTGTTGTTGTCTTGTGTTTTTATTTTGGAGTTACAGCCGGTGGTGCTCGGGGCTTCCTCCTGGCTCTGAACTTGGGTCACTCCTGCAGGGGTCAAGGGCCCATGCAGGGTGCTGGGATGGAGCCCCGGTCAGCCATGTGCAAGGCAAAAGCCCTGACGACTGTATGAACTCGCCAGCCTCTGCCCCTGCGATGCCTTTGATAGATAGGTGCGGGGACCAAGGACCTGAGAAGCCCTCACCAAGGCGGGGACTGGGTGGCGAGTGTTAGCCACGCCAGCGGACAGTAGCTGGAGCTAATTACATTAACCTTCAAATGTCTGAAGCTGGTCAGCGTCACCGCAGGTGTCCTTCAGTCCATACCCAGAAGCCAGTGTGTGATTTCCAGACGTGGACCCGGTCCCCGAGCCCTCCCTCCCCACACCTCTGGTTCTGGGACTGTTAAAACGGTCTTGGTTCAGCTGCTGTTGCTAAGACACTCCCAGAGATGATCAAATCCTACCGTGTCTCGGGCTCTGAGACTGTTTCATAATCATGGCAGAAGTGCAGAAACTTCGTGCAAGGCCTGAATGAGCAGGACGACAGGTGACAACCTCGAGAACTCTATTTTTAGCTGGAGCTTTAGGCTGTGATTCCCCTGGATATTTTGTCAGAGAATCCAAACTAATTTAGTCAGACTGTTCCTGAATCCATGCAAATGTATTCCGTGGAAGTATTCTCTACTGCTTCTCACTCCTGGCTTCTAATGCCGGGGACTTATTTTAAGTGCTGATTGATTTATTGGATCTTTGGGCAAGCACGAAAAATCAATACCAGAAAAATGAATGCAAAGTCTAAGTGGGCACAAAAAATATTAAGTGCCTCTAAAGCTATTATGGAGAGAAACTTTGATATAAATTTATCTCAACAGCAAAATTCTGCTTGACTCCAAGCTTCTATCAATTATATTAGCATAATGCTTAATGAGGGGAAAGTTTTAAAAACACAGCGGTACAATTTTCACAAAGGACACACTTATTGAGATAATGCTTTTATTTTATTAATGAATGAAAACTAATCTGGTCCATCAGAAAATGTCAGGCACTTAATGTTTTAATTAAAGTTTAAAATGTAGAGTCATTTGTAGTTTTAAGGAACACCATGTTTTCCTTACCCTGCTTGGGCACATTGTGCAAAATTAGAGCAAATAGAACAATGAGAATATCATCACAAACCCCAGAAAGAAGAGAGAATCTCTCCCACGGCCCTGGTCTCTCATCTCGCCTTTCCATAGCACCAACAATCGTTCCCGCCCCAAATTCTCCTCAAGCTTGACTAGCGACTACTTTGTTCTGCTTGTCTGGGATCTCTCACTCGCGGATGTAACCTTCAGGCCTGCCGGCTTGGCTGGTCCTCCCGGAGGTCTTTCCAGCTCCGCCGCGCCTTCCCCCGAATCCAGGGGCTGTTCTCTCTCCTGTGGCCGAGGCTTCCTCCTCGTACTCGTCTCCGTGTCTTTAATGATGATGTATCTCTGGGCCTACGCTGCTTGACATTCATGTGGCTTTGCGTCTCTTTCCAAAGGTGGAGCGTTCTCAGCTAGTGTTTCCTGGGGCGCGTTCCAGCCCTTCTGCCTCATCTTCCCTCAGGACGCCGGTGGCAGGAGTGTGGGGGCCTGGTCGGAGTCCAGATACTCGCTCCCGCGGGCAGCAGGCCTCCCTTCCCTCCCTTTCGCTCTCTGCTGCTCAGATGAGCCTCGGTAAATTAGTCACATTCAGGGAGAACCTGACGGGGTTTCATCTGGTGGAGGGACCTTCATCACAGCCTTTGGGGAGAACGCGCATTTCCTAAAACCCAGCGGGATGTGTGTGCGTGTGTGTGTATATGTGTGAGGCATGTGTGTGTGTGAGAGAGAGAGAGGGAGGGAGGGAGAGGGAGAGAGAGAGAGGGAGAGAGAGGGAGAGAGACAAGGAGGACGGAAACAGGGAGAGAGAGGGGAAAGGAGAGAAAGGGAGGGAGGGAGGAGAGAGAGAGGGAGAAGGTGAGAGAGGGAGGGAGAGGGAGAGAGGAAAGGGGAGAGAGGGAGAGAGATGGAGGGAGAGAGAGGGAGGGAAAGAGAGAGGGAAGGAGAGGGGAGAAGAGAGGAAGGGGGAGAGAGGGAGAGAGAGAGGGAGAGAGAGGCAAAGAGGGAGAGAGAGTGAGGGAAAAGAAGAGAGAGAGAGGGAGGGAGAGAGAGAGGGAGAGGGAGAGGGAGGGAGGGAGAGAGAGAGAGGGAGAGGGAGAGGGAGAGAGGGAGGGAGAGAGGGAGAGGGAGAGGGAGAGGGAGAGAGAGGGAGGGAGAGAGAGGGAAAGGAAGAGATAGAGAGAGAGAGAGACTCATCCAGCCGTCCAGCTGATGCCCCCGGCCTGAGCTCTGCCTGCCGTGCTCGCCTTCAGTCCTGACTCTCTATGCCCCTGCTCGGCCCTGGGGTCTTGCTGCGAGGACAAGGGCAGAGAAGGCAAGGGTGGCACTGTCGGGACCACACGGTGCCCGTCCCGAACAAAGGTCTGGCGTCGGAACCATCCTCCAGAACGTGGGGGGCCTGGGCCTGGGCCCCGTGCGAGGCCCCCCGAGCGGAGTTGGCGCCCAGCCCTGCGCCCTCACGCCCTGCGGCCCAGGGGCCCACACGCGGGGCCACGGGGAGCTTTTCCCTGCCGGGAAGGGGTTTGGCCTCTCTGGAGGGACGGCGGGGCTCACACACGCCCTGTCTGCAGGGCGGGAAGCTGACTCTGGGCTCCTGCTGCACGTCTGCTCCACGAGTGCTGCTCCGGGGGCAGGGCAGCGACTGGAGGCGGGTCTTTTCCTTTCTACTGGGGGGCTAGTGATGTCCAGGGGCTGCTCCTGGCTCTGGGCTGGGGCACCAGCCGCAGTGCTGAGACGCGGAGCTGCCCGGCGTGTGCAAGGCAAGTGCCGTAACCCCTGTGCTTCCTCTCGGCCCCGGACGCCTGCTCGAGGGTCCCGTGGCAGGCACAGGCGTCCTCACGGCATTTTCTGATAACTGATTAAAGGTAGAGCACTAAGACTATGGAACTGGCAAGGAACCATTCACTGAAATCCTCCACCGCTGCTTGTAAAATACCGACCCACTAAGAACCGAGGAATTCTTACGGGACCCGCGCAGACACGCCCACATCCGCGGCCGTCTCGGGTAAGCCCGTGTGCCGGCCTTACCCCAGACACTCAGATAAGTCTCCGAAGGCACCGCCGAGCTGCAAAAGCTCCTAGGACACCCCCTCCCAGCCGAGGCAGGCGCCCCACCCGAGAGCCACCACCCACGTATGCATTTAACTCCAGCCACACGGCCCAGCTACAGAGTCTGGATTTTTCCTGTATTGCGGCCACATGGCGTCTCCAATACCTTAGTACCGACACCCCAGTAGCAGACGGGTGGGATGCAGCAGAGAAACCAACCGACGTCAACTAACACGACCACTAGCACAGGAGGTGAAACGCACAACAACAGCGTAGTAAACCCTCGGGACAAGGACTCAGCGCCTTCGTGGTGAGATGCAGCGATTGGAACAAAACTGTCCTTACAGAAACACTTTCTGGTGTCCGTTGGTCATGTAGGGGTAACATGCAATATATAATGAATGACCTCGGGGCTGCCTCCAGGGCAGGCTGAGAGGTGGTTGGGAGAATGGGGACAGGGGTGGAGGGAAGGTGACAGGGGTGGTGGGACTGTTGCTGACATAGTGAATACCTGTGACGAATCATCTGTACACTGCAGTGTTTGAACAAAGTGAGGGGGGAAGAATATTAAAAACACACCAAGTTCTTTTCCTACCCCTGTGGAAGTGTTTATTATTTTGAAGTATGGAAATGGCGTGGATGGTAAGGTCGTAGAATAAAAGGAGTTCCAAAGACTATTTAAGCATAAGAGATGGGATGGTGATGCTAAGTTAATTATTTTGTATGTGCATATGAAATTAAGTAGTTTTGATATAACAGTGAATTCCAGAATAATGCTCCAGAATAATTTCTCTTATTGGGGAGAAAAGAGGATTTTTTTTTATTACCTGGCAGGTGTTCTCTAGAGGTGTGTCAGAGCAGGAAGATTTAGCTCTGTATTAATCACATCTTCCTATGCGTGCATTTGTCACCTGCTATCAGACTGTCTACTGTGCAGAGAGTAGAAAAAGCAGAGAGCTCACCGGACATTGCACCGCCCACTTCCTTACCATACCTGTCTGTGATTTTTACGTTCTTGACTTTTATAATTTTTTCATTCTCATATATGATTTCATATTCAGAGAAGGTGAGTTAGAAGTCTGGACAGCATGTCAGTGATTTCCAGAAGGGCTGCGAGTTTATGGCGAATACACAGGAACACTCCGCGGTGGGGCACTGAGTGCGGGAAGGTGCCCTGGGATTCACGTGTAACCTTCACAGGAAATCAGGAGCTTCCTAACCAGCCAGTCGTCCTCGTATAATCCTGCGGTCCTGTTTGGAGACACCGACTCAGAATTGGGGAGTATGACAATTGTACAAGAACCTTTTTTGCCGTCACCAATTGTCACAGACCAGCACATTCTGAAACTGTAAAACGTGCTGGAAAGTTGAGCGGGCAGCGCACAGCCAGTGGAGGGCTCGGCTCCCAGCGAGGGGCTTTCGCTCTCCCAGGGGAGACGCCGGAAGTCCAGCAAAGACCCTCTGAGGTTTCCGTGGAAACCCTCCTTCAGAGGCACAGTGCAGAAGGACTCTTGGTGTTTGACCTATTTTTGTTTTTGATGATAAGAAGGTAGAAGCCTAATGGCACGATTAGAACATCAACGGAAATGCGTTCTCCGCTGAAGAGGAGCAGCGGATTGGAAGTAAGTTGTGACATTTACAAGCGAGGCAGGGCCCGGGCAGGGACCGAGCTCCAGCACCGTAGGATTAGATACGGTGTGCGGCACGACTGCCTTCTCGTGGGGTCCTAAGCCACAGGCACGGGGCAGGTTATTACGAGGTGGCTTGAGAGATGTGTGTTACTGTGCCGTGCGGTAGGGGCTGTGTCGTAAGCAAAAGCAGACTAAGGAGAAGAGCTGGCAGGGCCCCGCGGCTTCCCTGGCTCGGCGCTCCCAGCACCCAGGCCTGCAGGCCCTCGTCCGTCCCCTGCAGCTACCGGGACCCCGCCTCGTGGGCCGGGACCGCTGAGGCAGTCACCTGCGCTCAACTGTCTCCAACGGAAGCGCTATCCCTGTCTCTGTTGCGTGAAGAAGGCGTGTTGTGGCGTGATACCAGCAGGTGGGTGGCAGGAGCGGGCGTCTTCCCATGAGGGTTTTCTGGGCTGCGTCTGTGCGCTGCCGCGGGGGGAGCATGACGGCGAATGTTGGGAGAGTCGTCCTAGACTCTGGGGTCTCCCGGTCACAGGCGGGACAAAGCAGACCCCCAGGTTCTCACGGGTGTTCGTGCTACCAGCCACGTGGGGGCCCGGCACGTCCCTCACGTCCATGTGCTGGACACGCAGAGGGAAGCGGGCAGCACAGGGGAGTGGCCATCTAGGGCCATCGAGGGTGCCCCAAGGCTGGGCCCCACTGGAGCTGAGGGTGGGCAGCGGGGGCGTCTGGGAAGCCCTGAGGCTTGCGAAGGGGGAGCTCAGCGGTGGTCTCCCGTCCCCGCGTGGCCGGAGCCTCAGAGACGGGCGCGTTTCCCGCTGTTCCGGCTCACTGTGGCCGGGCCCACCGGCACTGCCCCGCCGTGTGCTCAGGGGTCACCGCCCGAGGTCTCCTGGGCTCAGAGGCAGTTTCGGGGGCAGGGCAGAGTTGGCTCCGCGCAGGGCAAGCCCCCGGCCCGGGCTGTCCCTGGGGGCCCTGCTGTCAGGGACAGGGCAGAGGGAGGGCGCTCGCTGGGCGTCGGGCAGGTCCCCCGAGGGAGGCTCTGAGGGGCGCGACCACCACGAGGGCCGCCCCAGGCCTCCACAGGACCCTCGGGGCTGCAGCTCGCACAGAGATGGACGCGCACAGGTGAGTCGGGATGGAAGGAGGGGCGGCAGGCCCGGGTTCTGAGGAGCAGCCCGGACCTCCGTGTGGCGCGCGGTGACCACAGCGGGGACGCAGGACAGTGGCTGCGCCTCCTGTGGGAGCCAGTGTTCCCCCCGCCAGTGGCCATGGGAGCCCGTGGGAGCCCGTGTCCCAGCTCAGGTTCTTCACCCTGTGGCGAGACTGATCAGATGTGATTCCGGAGGGGGGAAGCGCAGAGAAAGGCCGTCGTCCCTCCCGGGAGCATGCACACTCGGAGGGAACTGACCTTCCAGAACAGCCCTGTCCTCGGCCCATGGGCCACCGCCAAGAGGCTTGTGCGAGAACCAGACCGCGTGGAGGGGTACGGTGGGGAAGGGTGGACTGCAGGGCAGGGGGGGAAGGTCGGACTGCAGGGCGGGGAAGGGCGGACTGCAAGGCAGGGGGGGAAGGGCGGACTGCAGGGCAGGGGGGGAAGGGCGGACTACAGGGTGGGGAAGGGTGGACTGCAGGGTGGGGAAGGGCAGACTGCAGGGGGTGGGGAAGGGCGGACTGCAGGGGGGGAAGGGCGGACTGCAGGGTGGGGGGGGAAGGGCGAACTGCAGGGCGGGGGGGGGGGGAAGGGCGGGCTGCAGAGCGGTGCTTGGAGCCTGCTGGGCGCAGGGATCGAGGAGGCGCTGATGTTCCGAATTCCCACGAGGCAGAGGTGGGGGCGGGAAGATGAACCATCACCACGTCATCCCCTCAGGTGTCCCAGCGCCAGTCAGAAGAACTCACAAGGCGCAGGGCCCTGGGGAGCAACCGGCCTAACGCCAATGGCTGCCAGTAGAGGAGGAGGCCATCGGCAGGCCACTCCGGACTTTTCTATGAAGGGCCCGGCACAGGCCTGGTGTCGCCGAGTCCGCGGGCCTCGAGTCGTGCGTTTCTGGAGGCAGAATCCTGCCGTTTCCTGGGCGGAGGCCGCGGAGAAGGGCCTGCCTCGTGCCTGTGGAGCTCCCGAAGGTGCCCGCGGCCCTGCGTCTGGCTTGGCCCGTGCGTCCCCAGCGCCCAGCCCCCAGTCCCCAGCCCCAGAGCCCAGCCCCCCGCTGCACGTCCCACGGGGGCCCCCAGCCACGCAGGCCTGCCCGAGGAGGTGGGACGGGGAAACGCACGGACACGCCCACGCAGCAGCACACGCAGCTCCCGGTCCCCCTCGAGTGGGGACGCCAGGGTGGACACAGCGCCCGGAAGCCCACCGCGTCCTCCTCACAGACTCGCCGGTGCAGAGCAGAGACTGTGACGGACCGTCCTTCGCGCCCAGGCCTGAGGCGAAGGCGGCCCCAAGCACTGTGTGCCGAGGGCCCGGGAGGGCCAGCAGCGGGGGCTGGCGGCCAGGGCGGCCTGTCCAGGCAGTGCACAGAGGTGGAGACGCGTGGGCGAGGCCCCCCCGCATCTGCAGGACCGGCCACTAGCAGGGGGGCTTCTCTCCTCTCCCCTCCTCGGCCGCCGTCTGCTGGGTCCCGCCCTCGCGGTAAGGGCGGGAGAAGCAAGGGGGGCAGCGGGAGCGTGGGCGGCGGGCAGGGCGCCCGGCGGGGGCAGCTCCTGCTCTCCGCCCTCGGCACGGGCCCTTCTCTCCCGGGCCGGCCCCCGAGGGGTGCTTCAGGCCTCCCGGGTGCAGCTTTCGCTACACCGTACTCAGGGCACGTGCCGGACACTAGGAGGGCAGGCGGGTGGGGACAGAGCCCCGGAGAGCCCAAGGGCACCCAGGAGGGCAGGCGGGCGGGACAGAGCCCGGGAGAGCCCAAGGGCACCCAGGAGGGCAGGCGGGTGGGATAGAGCCCGGGAGAGCCCAAGGGCACCCAGGAGGGCAGGCGGGCAGGACAGAGCCCCGGAGAGCCCAAGGGCACCCAGGAGGGCAGGCAGGCGGGACAGAGCCCGGGAGAGCCCAAGGGCACCCAGGAGCCCAGCACCTCCCACCCCCACCTCGCCCTGCCCGCAAGCAGCTGCGCTCTGGGGGGGCATCAGGCGGGGACAAGCCCAGGGCAGTCTGGGGGCTGTGGGCGGTGCCAAGCAGGTGCCCTGGCAGCCTGCGGGGCCAGGAACCACCTCCCGATGCCAGGGCCGGGCTGGGCGAGGGCCCCCGAAGCTCAGGGCTGCTGCTCATTGCAGCACTGAGCTGTAGTGGCTGGGTAGTGATTCTGACTCCTCGCCTCTCCGTCTCTGTCGCTCTCTGTCGCTCTCTGTCTCTCTCTCTGTCTTCGTCTCTGTCTCTGCCTCTCTCTCTGTCTCTGTCTCTCTGCCTCTGTCTCTCTCTGTCTCTGTCTCTCTGTCTCCATCTCTGTCTCTGCCTCTCTGTCTCTCTGTCTCTGCTTCTCTCTGTCTCCGTCTCTGTCTGCCTCTCTCTCTCTGTCTCTCTGTCTCTGTCTCTCTGCTGTCTCTCTGCCTCTGCCTCTCTCTCTCTGTCTCTCTGTCTCTGTCTCTCTCTCCCTCTCCCCCTGCAGTTAACGGGCATCCTCAACCGGCCACACTCTGTAAGTGAAACGCCAGGCTCCAAACACAGGTGATTGTTTTCCTCTCTGATCTCAGTCACCCTGTAACATGCTGAAGAGCCGGGAAAGGAGCAACACAGCGGCCGAGGGCCTGAGAATCCGCGTGTCTCCCGGGTGCTCAGGCCCGGCACCACGACAGACAGACAGACAGGCAGGCAGACAGACAGGCAGACAGACAGGCAGACAGGCAGGCAGACAGACAGACAGGCAGGCAGACAGACAGACAGACAGACAGGCAGACAGGCAGGCAGACAGACAGACAGACAGACAGGCAGACAGGCAGGCAGACAGACAGACAGGCAGGCAGACAGACAGACAGACAGACAGACAGGCAGACAGGCAGGCAGGCAGGCAGACAGGCAGACAGACAGACAGGCAGACAGGCAGGCAGGCAGCACGGCAGAGGAGAGGCTGGCGGCACACACTCCCCGACCTTAAAGCACTCCGAGTGGACCGGAAAAGTGCTCAGAGGAGCAGGAAGTGCCGTGTTGGAAAATGCGCAGGACTCTGAGAGTAGAAAAAGCGTGTGAAATACTTGAACTAAACAAGAGAAAAACAGTCCAGGGAGTAATGTAATCTCTTCTATCAAGTGTGAGGTAGAATAAAGAGAACCGCTGTGAGAACTATGGTGTCCCTTAACAAAAACACAAGCTCAAGTACAGAGTCAAAACTAAACGGGACCCGGGACCTCCCCGGGGGTGCCGAGTGAAAGCCCAGCCTTGCACCCGCACCCACACCAGCCCCCTGGGACGGGGCCCCTGTCACTGCAGCTGGCCCACGCGGCCAGAGGCCCAGCCATGCCTCTATGGGCAGAGGAACCCCCCCCCCAGGCGCGCGTCCCTCACACCTGCAGAAGCCCCAGGGCTGTCCCTGGGCACACGCCTGGAATAGGGACCCGGGCCCAGCCGCGGGCAGCGGCCAGAGAGCAGACTCTGACCCCTCGCCGTGTGCCCACCGCAGCCCCCAGCCCAGCAATAATCCCCCAGGGGGGGACACAGCCGGCCACCCTCTCTGCTCATCCGGTCGCTCCTCCCGCAGACAAACCAACCCCTCGGAGTCACGGGTGGGAAAGGTGACCAGACACAGCAGAAAAACCTAAAAGTGAATGTTACCGTAAAAATGAACGCAAAACGCAAAAGCCTGGGTGTGCAGGAAATGCCACCACCCCGAGCACGCGCAAGGGCAGGGAGAGTCCAGGAGATTCCCGGCATCCTCTGTCGGCACGCTCACTCTGATAGGTGCCGAGACGACCCAGGAGCACAGCCACCGAGGTCGAACACACATTCCCTGCACCGAGAGTCAACGTTTTCGAAAATTCTTAGTGAAATCACGCTACACTTGATTGAGTAAAAACAACATCATTTTTTCTTTCTATTTTTATAGTGAAGTGAAAGGTAGGGATCTTATTAGTATAGTGAGTCACATTGCTCCTGAAATTCTAGCCATCGCGGTTAGAGAAATCTCTTAAGGCTATGGAAAGGTAGAAGCAGAGTATTAATAAGGAAATGTAATAACAAAAAATTATTTTTGTGGTGCTGAGGATCAAACCTGAGGTTCTGAGACCAGACCCAAATCACAAACTTAAAAAAAAATGTATAAACATGCCAAGAGACATTAGTGGCGTTATGGAGTATCCAGAACTCTCCTGAGCAGTTGTCAAGAACTAAAAATGGCCAGAGCACCTGCAGAGCCTGGGCGACCCCTAAGAAAGATGAATCAAGAGCTGCTTGCTCATAATCGAGTCATTTTACTCTAGGTTTGTCCATGAAAGAGGAAGACAAGGTCAGCAAAATCCATTGCTTAAAACTCATCATCATCATCCCATTGATTGTTGAATTTCTCGAGCTGTCTCAGTAACGTCTCCATTCGTCCTAGCCCTGAGATTTTGGCAGCCTCTCTTTATTTGTCCTTCTCAACAATGCCACATTGGACATTGCGTCTCTTGGGGCGGGGTGGGCTCTTGCAGGGTCAGGGGAATGAGACCCAGCATTGTTACTGGTTTGGGCATATGAATACACCACGGGTAGTTTGCCAGGCTCTCCAATGTGGGCAGGAAACTCTCGGTAGCTTGTCAGGTTCTCTCAGAGAGAGAACTAGGCTAAAAGATGTCGCTTCCAGGAGCTTGGTTTTATGGTCTCTGGATGTTGGCCGTTGGTGGGATTACATGGCGCTGGGGGCAGTCCCTGGGTGTGACCGCCTAGCTACTGGAAAATGGGAATCTGGTTGGAAGAAGCCCAGTCCCAATCTGAGCAGGCTTGGAGATCTCAGCCCCGGGTCCCACACACCTGGGTTCCTCTGCCAGTTCCTTCGTGTGTGAGGCTCATCCAAATGTGTGGAGAGGGGCCTCGAGCATGGCTGTGGCTGGGCTCCGGAGGTCTTTGACCATGAGCGCTCTGCTTGGGACGGGGAGGGAGACTCAACCTACCTCCTCCAAATGGCCCTGGGGAAGACAGCCAGGCGCGTGGGCAAGAGACTCTCCACATTATTTAAAACTATAAAGAGTATTTCCATTAAATGGCAGCCAACGTCATCTTTCATTAGGGTTCCATAAAAACGCAAATCATAACTTACTTAGAACTAACAGAATTTTATTCTGGTAAAATTCGTAAGAGCTACAAACAAGTAAGTGGAGCTGTACCTTTTGGGGGGGGGACACAGAGAGCATTTGGCCTCTCTGGTGTTTGAGTGCCTTGTAAAGCTGCAGGCGGCCCTGCCGCGTGGTGCCGGGAACACAGAGAATATTTGTAAAAGCAGAGGGGTGGCGGGGGGGTCAGAAGTTGGCAGCCGCAAACAGTTCTCGGAGGCCCCGGCCTGGCTGAGAGTCCTGGGCCATCGGGGGGGGGCGGGTTCCCGCCCATCCAGTGCCCCCTCAGACACACTCACACCCAGCAGCTGGCGCCGTGCCCGAGGCCCCTGCGTCGCCTCGGGACTGAGATCTGCAGAGGTGCTCACCTGCCAAACCCTCAGGTACTGGGGGAAGTTTCGGCTGAAGGCTCTGGGCCTTCTCAGAGTCGGGTGGGCAACCTGCCCCCACTCACTCACTTCCAGGAGCCCTGGAAGCCTCAGCCGCCGTCCACCACCATGTAGCTCTCGCACTGCTCCTGGCCCAGAGACTCGTAACTAAATCTCAAGGGAGATCAGCTAACAGCAAAAGGATCCTCAAATGCCCGGCCCTGGACTGCCCAGCTAAACACTCTGGTGCTCTGCCACTGCGTGGCGTCTCCAGACTGATTAGACGGGGTGGATGGGAAGGAGAAGAAAATTCCCACAAACAAAAGCAGTAACTCAGATGCTCAACCAGCAGCAACAGCTCAGGCAACCCCCGGACAAGGACTTAGTGACCCCGTGGTGGGATAAGACGATTACCAGAAATTTTCTTTGACTGTAGTATTTTTTGATCTTTCCATTAGCCATGGAGTGGTGGCAAGTAAAATATAACAAATGATTATATTTAAGCATAGCGGGGTAGGGCGTTTGCCTTGCATGCGGCCAACCTGGGTTCGATTCCTCCACCCCTCTCGGAGAGCCCGGCAAGCTACCGAGAGTATCCCGCCCGCACGGGAGAGCCTGACAAGCTACCCATGGTGTATTCGATATGCCAAAAACAGTAACAACAATTCTCACAATGGAGACGTTACTGGTGCCCGCTTGAGCCAATCCATGAACAACAGGACAACGGTGCTGCAGTGCTATAATGTTTACTTATGCTGGTGGTCCAGGCTTGAGGGGTGGTCGGGAAGGAGGAGCCCACGGTGGGAAGGTGGCAGTGGGTGGGGTTGGGGCTGTGCTACCAAATCCTGTGACGAGTCATCAGGAACGACCTTGTCAGCTGTGTTTCAGTGAAGTGGGAGAGAGAGAAGTGCAGCTAAGCTGCCGGCGGGTCTGCCCAGGCGTGTGCAGGGCGGGGGTCTGCGCCAAGGGAGCCGGAGTAACCCTGCTCCCTCTCCACGTCTGCCGCAGACCCCGGGGCCCACGGGGAGTGGACACCTTCCAGCATCTTGCCAACGGACTAGAAAGGGGCGCGAGCTTGCCGCCCCTCAGGGACCTTCTCGGGGGCCCTGGCGGATGGGGGCGGCCAACGGGGGGGGGTTCTCCGTAACGTGCGTCTCCCCCGACCACGTCCTCTTCCCGCCCCGACTCAGCTGGGTGTCCAGTGCCGTGCGTCTCTCCCCGCTGTCCATGTTGCCGGCCTGATCCTCGCACGAGCCCCTGGGTGGGTGGGCATGGCCATGGAGCCCAGGGCCCAGGGGATCCCACCCCCTCTGCTAACCCAACAGGGGGGCTGCAGCATGGCCAGGACCCCAGGAAGGGGAGCAGCTGCCCCTCCCGCACACCCTTGGTCCCCCCCGTCCCCGCAGCCCCAGCTCCCCCCAGCTCGCTCTGGTCTCGGTCCTGCGCCCTCTCCGAGATTCTCTCGGTGTGCGGGCTTGGGTGAGCACTGCGGGTGAGCAGGACAGCAAGCTGGGCCTCGGGACCGCTGCCTGTCCAGCACTTGCCTGGACACTCCAAGACGGCGTGAGCAGCCAGCAGCAGAGTCCAGCCCAGCGGCCACCCCAGGCCGGGTTTCTGCGGGTCCCCGTGCACTTGGCCGGCACCTCCCGGCCTCACACACCCGCGACTAGCAGCCCCGGGACAGAACCCTGCTGGGGCGGACGCCCGCCCAGAAGCTGCGGGACCCTCCACACTCCCAGCCTGGGGGCGGGTCTGCGTATATGTGACTTGTCCCCAGGTGAGGAAGATCGCTCGAACCCCATCTCTGCTCTGGGGGTCCCGGCACCCTAGCCCCCTGTGCGGGCCCTCGGGGATGTGGGCTGACCCCAGGGTGCAGAGTCCCAGGAGGTTCTCTGCTTTCCGGTGCAAGGCACACGGAGGGGGCGGGGAGACAAGGCCCTTCTCTGCTGAGATGCGGTGGGCTGGGGGTCCCCGCGATCCCGAGTCAGGGCCCTGGGCTTCCAGCGGACCTTGGCAAGGGTCCCCCAGAGCAGAGGTCCCGGGTTTCTGATGTCAGGGACCCGCCCGCGTTCCCAGCCTCCTTCTCCTGACCTTTGGTGCAAGTTGTGTGCACTGTGTTCTCATTAGCGGTGTCTGGGGGTGGGGGGCCGGGGGGAGGCACAGGGCCTGGTCACACTTACTGCAGAGAATCGGTCATCGGCGGGGCCAGCACGGGCCGGCCCAGCGCAATTAGAGCAAAGCCCTTCCCCACCATGGGAAATATTCAGATTAAAAGTGTCCCAGCGATAGGGACCCAGTGAACACAAGTTACAGAGGAGCCTGAAAGACCCTGATTTTAGGATCTTTCAGTGGGAACCAGCCCGCCCGGCGTTCTCTCCTAAAGGCCACACCTTATTAAAAACTTCCAAGCGACTCCTCTACTACGGCTTGTGACAAGAGCACTTCCCGCCTGCACAGCACTCCCGACTTCTCAATTTTGTGAGGTGCTTTTGGCCGGATTTTGCAGGGGTTAGGAGGAAACCCTGACGCGTGGCACCCTCCAAAAGGAGGGGTGCGGGAAGAGGAGGAGGAAGAGGAAGAGGAGGAAGAAGAAAGGAAAATAATCAATTTGGTATCAAATTTATTCCAAAGCAGAGAAGCTTCTTTTTTTTTCTGATGGTGGGAGAAAGACATGCAGGGAGGTCAGAGGTCGCCCGAGAGGAGACAGCATTGTGTAGGGCCTGTCACGCATCACCTCCTATTTTGACATGCACGGGGCCGTTTGTTGTCTGTCGAACATGCAAATTAAGTGCCTGCTGTCATAGGCAGGCGGTCTCTGCGAGCGGGAAATGAGACCACCTGTGAGCAGAGAAAGGCGAGATGGACAAGCATTCAGCCGCCCCATCTCCGAGGCCATTCTCTCCACCTTCCAATTGCATATGACATGTAAAAATCTTTTCTTAATATTCAGCACCGGGAAGTTGGGGGAATTATGGAGCCTTCAGCGGCGGCATCTAATGGGTTCTCCAGGCAGACAGCTGTGGCTGTGGGCCGGCCTGATAATTAGGTGTCCAGGAAGATTTTATGCTACGAATCAGTTAAAAAGGAGAAAAGAAAAAGAAAATAATGGCAAGAAAAACTCACTGGGATGGAAATTGCATTAACCCTTGGGTGTCCTTCCCTGCTCGGAAGCTCAGAGGCACCGAGCTGAGTTCTGGCGCAAACGTGACCCCCCCACGGCCCTCAGGCCTGGCCTTGGGGGTCAACATGCCCCTACGTTCTGGCTGTCAGGGGCTCAGCCGCTCCCCCGGCAAGCGAGCCCGAGACCCTGCGAGCGTTCCCGGGGGCTTCGCGCGCTCCTGTCTCGATGCCGCCGGGGAGGTAGTGGCCTTCTCCCGGCGGGGAGCGGGCGGAGGGGCTGCCAGCCCTCAGCCCTGCCATCTTCTTCCCGCCCCCCCCCCGCCCATGTCCACACTCCTGTGCTCCGTGCTGACATCTCAGCCTGCGGGGTCTGGCTGGGGCGTGGGCACGGCTAGACTCGGAATCACCTTGGAGCCGCGTGTGAATCTGGGGTCCCCACCGAGTTCACACCTCCTGCACCCCTCCCCCCCCTTGCTTGCTTCTCAAGCTGCAGGGGACAAGGCGGCCGCTGGGCGTCTTTGAGGGCTTCGGGGACTCTCGCTGGGCTCGCGGAGGGTGTGGACGGATGTGGAGACAGGACGGACAAAGGCCAGAGCTGGGTGACAGGGTCCTGCCGGGGTGGCCCCGCACCTTGGCTCACGGTATGCCCAGCGCGGGTCCCGCAGTGCTCACCGTTGGCCAAACTGTGACTGGCTGACGCTGCCCAAGGCCAGGCCAGGCCGCAGTGTCCAGGCCCAGGCTGCCCCTTGCTCCAGCAGGGCAGGCCTGCGAGGACAGTACGGGGAGTTAGAGGGCGGGAGCTCGTGTCTGTCCCAGCCCTGGGGCTCTGCCCAGGCCCAGCCCACCTGGCCTGGTCCCTGCCCGCCCAGCCCTCGGGCTTCTGAGGCTGCAGGGCCCTGGGGCAGGGGAGGGGAAGGAGGAGCGGCCCCGTGGTCTGGGCAGCCAGAAGCCGGCTGGGGCCACGCCCTCTCCGGAGGACCTTCTCCTGCCTCCCCTGGCCCTGCCCTCTGACGGCAGGGAGCTCAGTGCTCGGGACCGTGGTCCGGCAGTTCGGGAAGGGGGTCATCAGCTCCCAGCGCTGAGGCCACACAGTGCTCGGCCATGCAGGGCCCCCGGCCCGGCTGTGGGTCCTGCACGAGGCTTGAGTCCCCCCGGGCCTCTGAGGCCAGGGAACGAGCTCTGCCGAGCGTTGGGCCGAGGGAAGGGAGCTGCTCTAGCCCCGCGGAGGGGTGGTGGCCGCCTCCCCGCAAGCACCCACCCTGGCCCAGGGCACCAGGGAGGACGCCCGGGCACCCAGCTCTGCCCCTGGGCGGGCGCGTCCACGCCCTCGCGTCCCCTTTCCGGAGATGAGACGCAGTCCAGCTCCGGTCAGCTCAGCAGAGACCGGCCCCTCCTGCGGCCTGTGCCACTCAAGCGCGGCTTGCCCTGGCCCGGTGGGGCGGCCACCGGCCACCCGCCCTGGAGCCCGGGAAGCAGGGGTGGGCGCGGGGCAGCGTGGGGCTGCTTCTAGGGGTCCCTGCGGTGCCGTGAGGGGCGGCTGTGCTACGTCTTCGGGCGACTATCATCCCCAAAGGAGAGAGGCGAGGGGCTGGGGGCAGGGTGGAGGCAGCTCAGAGGGGCCTTATCTCACACGTGGCTGTCCAGCCAGCCACCTTCCAGAAACTTCCGGGCCAGCAGAGGAGCAGAGGCCAGAGATGCGGGCGGGGTCCTGAGCCGTGAGGAGGCTCTGCCGCGTGGGGCGTCTTCTCCGGACCCCGTGCTGTGTGCGCGCAGTGGCCGGCACCCGCCAGTTCCCGTTCCCCGAGACCTGCGGCTTGGTGCTTCCTGGCCGCTGTGCAGCGTGACGGCAGCACCCCCAGCCTCAGGCTGCTGCAGGCGTCTCGGCCGCCGTGGGGACAGTGGCTGGTGCCCGGCTAAAGGGCGCGGGTCCCGGCCGCCTTTCCCTGGCCCCTCGCCGGAGCCTAACTCAGGCTTGAACAGCGACAGCCACAAGCGCAGGGAACAGGAGGAGGCGAGTGCGGGTCTCAGAGCTGCGTTCCGGGGTGGGGCCCCTGGGTGGGCGGGGCCCTGGGGTGGCGTGGGGCCCCCGGGGTGGGCGGGGCTCTGGGGTGGGCGGGGTCCCTGGGGTGGGGTGGGGCCCCGGGGTGGTCGGGGCCCTGGGGTGGGAGGGGCCCCTGGGTGGGCGGGGCCCTGGGGTGGGCGGGCCCCCGGGGTGGGCGGGGCCCCGGGGCGGGCGGGGCCCCGGGGCGGGCGGGCCCCCGGGGTGGGCGGGGCCCCGGGATGGGCGGGGCCCCCGGGCGGGCGGGGCCCTGGGGTGGCGCGTCTCTCCTGACCGGGCTGCACTGTACGTGCCCAGCTGTGAGCGTTATTTATTCTCTCGACGTTCACGGGCTTTAAGCCGTGGACAAATAGCGGAGAACCAACAGCCAAGAGCTTCGACTTGACACCAGCCCTCCCCGTGCGCCTGCCGCGTGTCTGTAGCCGCGCGGGGACGGAGCTGGCGCCCGGAGCTACCGTGTCGGGCTGGTTCCCGCGCAGACCTAGGAGGGGCGCGGCACCACCTGCGGCTGCAGTTCCTCCCGGACGGGAGCTTATCCGGGTCTACGACCGGGCTTGGAGCTGAACCGCCGGAGAGGAGTGGAGACGCGCGGGGACGCCGGCCGCACGGTGAAAGGCGGCAGGGCTGC
Organism: Sorex araneus; assembly: GCF_027595985.1. NCBI lineage: Eukaryota > Metazoa > Chordata > Mammalia > Eulipotyphla > Soricidae > Sorex > Sorex araneus. The sequence goes on along the minus strand of NC_073302.1, from coordinate 193,265,640 downwards.
CCACACCAGGGGACAAGAGGGGGTGATGCAGCTGACCTCGGAAGGGCACGCTGCAAAGTTTATGCTCCACCTGAAGGGGAAACGAGTGTTTTCCCTGCGAACTCCACACTGAAGACAAGTATCCTAAAGGAACTCACAACTTCTCCCCCAACCACACGCACGCACACACACACACGCACACACACGCACACACACATGCACACACGCATACACACATGCACACACGCATGCACACATGCACACACGCATACACACATGCACACACGCGCACACACACATGCATACACACACGCATACACATGCACACACGCGCACACACGCATGCACACACATGCACACACGCGTGCACACACACGCACACACATGCACACACACGCACACGGTGGTTATATCGACGAGGTCTAGAGTCTATAGCAGCAGCACACAGTATCACGACCTGCCCTGGATAATATTTCCACCTTCGTTGAACTTTAAGACATAATGTGATTTGCTTGGAAGGTTTCTGAGCCCCCGTGGACGTTTACAGAATCAGCACTTAAGTGGGGGAGGAGAAACCGTGGGGGACACGGACTTGGTGGCATCTGAGCATCACTCTGCCCCTTTGAGGACACCGGGCTAGACAGGGCTTTTAATCAAACATTGTCCCGGGGAGGGAGAAAACACAATGATTTTCTTTCTACAGGAATGCTGGCAGGTACAAAGATCAATACACCTGATGTCTCTGTAATGTGAAGGACAAGACGATCGACAAAATTAAACAAAATCCTCCGCAAAGATAGCAAGCGCCATTGTGTTGTTGCCCCAATTTAATAGAAAGTGGAGCATTTCAATTATAGATGGCAAGAAGAAAAATTTCCTTTTTGTCTTAAAAACAAAACGGCGGCGCCTAAACAAAGGCGCGTGATGGATGCGACCGGCTCCACCCCACTCCGGAGCGCGCACAGAGGCCGGGCACCCGCGGGAGTGCCGGATGGAGCTGGCGCACACGTTTCTGTGAAAACGCCGTCTTCTCACACCCTGACAGGAGGGTCGGCCTGTCCAACTGGCAATTACTCCGCAACTCTTGTGTGACTTGACAATAAGTCTGAAAACACTATATTTTCTTTCAACAAATATAGACAACACACACATGTGTGCACACAGACATGTGTGCGTGTGTGCACATACACACACAAACACACAAACACACACTCTTTACTATTTATGGACAGAACAGTGACTTTCTCCTGAATCTCAGACACGAAGGTACAAGGGGAAACGATTCAGCTGGTGGTTCTACAGCTTTTAAAATAGATGGACCTCAAGGATGTATGAAATATGTATTTTTAAAACTCACAGCTGGACCTGCCCCTCCTCCAGGGTCCCCATCTTCTTTATGATCTCTGCATTCACAGTGCTCTGAACTCCGTCTTACTTGATTCCATTTGTCCTGCTCTACTGTCCGGCCCCTCCCGGGTGTCCTGGGACGGGCAGAGGGGTCTTTGGCTTCTGTCCGGGATGTGGAGGGGTGTCAAAGCCGGGGGCACAGGAGAGCTGAGCAGGGGCCACCGGCTCCTCTGCACACGTCACTCTGTCACTGACCATCCTGCTTCCTGGAGGGCGGCGTGAGCAGAGCCTGCCCGGGTACTGGCTGCCTGCTTAGTGCCCGAGGCAGGGTCCAAGGTGCCCACAAGTCAGCCCGGGCACCCCCTTATTTAGAACAAGTTCTACCACTTCACTGTCAAATTCTCCATGACCTCGACCGTGTCGTTCTCCTCCTGTCATCCGTGCAGCAGTTTATTTAATTGTTTGAACACCCCATTTTCAACATCAACCTTCTTCATTACTTTCTTTTCACCAGAAGAAAAAAAAAAAGTCAAACTTTGCCTTTTTTCTCTAGAAAGAGCTTGTTGAGAAGCCGCTTCTACATGCTTCCTGCAGGTTAACGCTTGGGAAAGACATTCTAAACAGATGATACGAATATATTCCTCAAGGACCCTTTTGTTAGAAATATAGTCCCAGACTCCGAGGATTAATTCCATTTAAAACATGGGAAAATTATTTGCATTTATTTTACATAATGAAATGAATAAGCACAGGGTATGCTGATTGTGGTTTTGCGGGGTCTGTCTGCAGCCTGAATTACAGCAGCCTCTGCTTATTCATCTCACACGCCGTGGCAAACGCCACTTAAAAACCACTCATGCAAATAGGCCCCGGAGTCCTCAGCGGAGAGCTGTGGGGGCTTTGTGCGGTTCTTCCCGCGGCCCTCGGCGTCCTCATCCCATCTTGGCCAGGACTTGGGGGAACTTCCCGGGTCTCTGCGGCCGTCGGCTGAGCGTGGGGGAGAAGGCCGGTGTGAGTCTCCGGGACGTGTCAGCATATGGCAGCGGAGGGCGTGGCCGGCACACAAAGGCTGGCTTTGTGCCCGGCGATGAAGTCCTCAAGCCGGGCTTGTGCCACGGTGCTGGACGGTGCCAGCCTGCCTGGGCCTGCAGCATGTGCGGGAGCCGGAGACAGCTGCCGGGATTGTCCGTAATTAGTCAAGGTCACACACCGCAAATGGAGGACACTCTCCATTTGTCAGGAGAACAATGAGAGGGGACCTTGGCTTTGTCCCCCGGGAGCCGGCGAGGGAGGGGCTCGCTGAACCGGCGACGCAGCCCTGCCCTCTGCCGTGCCCCCTGCCAGGGCCGAGCCACTCAGGACCATTCGGAGGCGAACGCCAGCACGGCTCGGCCATGTCGCCCGGCTCGATCTTGTTTGCACAACCAGAACCATATGTTGTTCGACACGGCGGGCTGCCGGGGGCACGGGCAGGAGAAGACGCGAGTGTCCATGCATTTCCCATGGGGCCCCCGCCCGCAGCAGACCCTGCGCCCCCACAGTCACCACCGGGTGCTCAGGCCAGGGAGGCCGCTGTGCAGCTCCCCCTTCCCAGAGTCCAGCCCTGGGGCCCAAACCCTTTGTCCAAAGGGCACCCGAGTCGGTGGGCCTGGGGGTCCCCCAGGGATCTCATGCAGGAGGCCCTGAGTGAAGGGGAGACGGGCGGGGCAGCTGCTCTGGATGCCTCCCCCGAGGGCAGAGGACCCGGCCGCCCCAGACTCCTCCTGCACCCAGAGAAGCTCATTTGTCAGCGGCCCAGACCGGCTCCAGCGGGCACGGAGTCTGTTCACGTCCTCCCGTCCAGATTTCCCGCTGCTCTGCCCAGCTTCTGGAGCCCGTTTTAGCTCGGGAAGGGCACCGTGACTCCAGAGTCTGCCGAACAGGGCACGATGGGGTGTCCGGGAGCTGCCCTTCAGCCCGGGTGCGAGAGGGGCGGGCCCCGTGGCCGGCCCGCGTGGTCTCTCATTAGCCGTGCGGGCCGATCACAGCCCCCAGGTGCGTCTCCCTGGACCCGGCCTCATTAGCGTCTCATTAGAGTGTCTGCCCACAGATTAGATTCATTCCGGCCCCCTGCGCTGGGCAGCACAAGTTCCCCCTGCCGGGAGAAGGAGTCCGAACCTTCCCTGGAACCGCAACAGCCGGGAGCCCACAGAGGGGCTGGGCATGGCGGGGCCAGCAGCCCGCAGGACGGCCGCACGCTCCAGGGTGCCCGGGCCGCTCACGCCTCTCAGAAGGTCGCTGCTACATCAGAGGAACTGCCCTGAGCCCCCCACCCCAGAGGCCAGCAGGCCGTGCCCCCGCATGCCCTGAGCTTGGAACCCAGCCAGGGTGAGGCTGGGGCCGGCCCCGAGGCTGCTCCCTCCCAGCCCCCGGCTGCCTCTCAGCCCTCCTCTTCCCTGCGTAAAAGGAAAGGAAGCCTCCTCCCGGGCTCCGAGGCTCCCCGCCCTGCCGCCTCCGCGGCCCCTGCCGGGAGAGGCAGCCGGTCCCCAAACTGTGTCCTCCACGTCACTCTCCGTAAAGTTAATAAAGATAATGACCTATTAACTCCTTTATTTCTCTACAGTGCCGTTTATCCTTGGGCGTCAGGAACTGACAATTTTATGTGCGCGTGGCCAATTACACTCTTTGCTTCCTCACTGGAAAATATATTCAGCAATTAAAACCGGGAGATACCATTAAGTAAAGTCATCACGCAGTATTCCCTCCGCGCGGGCTCTCCCAGCCTGCGAGGACGGTCCCACTGTCCTGCTGGGCGCGGGGACGCCGGGCTCCCGGGCTGCCCATTGTTCCGGTTCAGCCTGAAAGTGGGATAATCACCCCTAATGCGGGAATATGATTCAGCACGTTTATTACCGGGCGATTATGTGTGATGACTTTGATTTCAGCTGCTAACACGTGCAATTAGCACCGTCTCTGAAGACTCAAAGGCAGCCTGATATTTATGCCTGATCTTAAACGGGACTAAACCGGATCGAACTAATAGAAAGAAATTATATTTATCATTAAGCTCGCTGTGGAAAGCTCGGCCGTGGATGAGTGAAGGAAGCTCCCCGCTCCCGGCCAGGCAGGACTGAGCCCAGTTAACCCTAAAATGGCAAACCGAGCGCCGAGTCACACGCGGGCGTCTCTCCTGTCTCTGCGGGGAAGAGAAACTGTTCCCGCGGGTTCGTTTCCTCTGAAGGAGGCTGGAGACGCAGGCGCTAACGAGAGCCACGGCTCCAGCGTCTGACCGTGTTGGGTGCTGCCCGAGACCCCCTCACCCTTGGGGGGTTAGTCCCTCCTTGCGTGGGGGCCGTGGGGACTAGGTGGGCCGCCTTGGCCCCCTCTCCCTGCAGGCGCCCCTCCCCCGCCTGCTGCCCCTTGTGCGTTTGTGACATCAGTGATTCACAGCTACACCCGGGAGAAGCGTCCTCAGGGCGAAAGCCGCTCTGCCCTTCCAGCCCCGCGTCCACTCTCACGCCCGAGCGGAGAAGTCAGGGAAGTCGAGGAACCTGCAAATGAGTTGTGTGGTTTTAACACTTCCGCTTCGTCCCATAAAGTGATTGTTTCCCCGTCCAAGTGTCTAAACTGGGTAATAATTACACCAGTCTGTTTTTAAAGGGCAGAGCTGGGCTGCTTCCGGGTAGGGAATGTTAATAACCACCAGAGCATACCCAGTGGGGTTCCGGGAACCGCAATAATGAACCTCTGCAGACCCTACACCCCCACGCGCACACACACACACACACATACACACACATACACATATACACACATACACATACTCACAAACACACATACACACAAACACACATACATACATGCACACACACAGACACACAGACACATATACACACAAACACACATACACATACACACACACAACACACATACACATACATACACACATACACACAAATACACACACATACATACCCACATACACACAGACACATACACATATACACACATATACACATACACACATACACACAAACACACAGACACATGCACACATACACATACACATATACACACATACTCATACACATACATACATACACATACACACATACACACAGAGACACATACATACACACACACACACACACACACACACACATTTCCTACAGCCGCTCCCAGAGCCCCAGCCCACAGCTCAGGAGAGGGCCTTGTCTCTGTGGTGTCACATGTTGGCGGGTGCGATGGCTCCCGCAGGAACCGGGACGCTAGTCGCTTGCCTTCGCTGGGGCCTGTGGGCTTGGGCTGCAGAGCTGAGACCCCGGGGAGCTGGTGGGAGCCAGGGTGGCCGCCCCCCCGGCCCTCACCGTGCAGCCGCCTGCTCTCAGGGCCCGGGCGGGCCGGGTCTCCCAGCCCTCGGGGTCCCCGTCCACACCTGAACGGAGAGACCCATCACCCGCACTGAGTCCCACTGAAACCAGAGACAAAGGGTTCGCTGTCCTCAAGCGGAAGGCTCCATCTCTGGTGCTCCTGAGTCTGCGCGGAGACCTGGGGGCCAGCAGCCCTTCCACTGGAGCTGGGTCCTCTCCGCATCTGTGCTCCTAAGCACAGCTCCGAGAGTCTGGCTGAGGCTGAGCCAGGGCCCGCGGCTCGACTGCAGCCTGTCAGCCCCGGGACCGGGCAGCCCATGGCCTGGAAGCTGGACTGGACTTTCACCTCTGCTGTGGGGACACTGACTGTGCTCCCACCCTCGCTCAGCTCTGGAGCACCAGCCGGAGAGGGACCCGCCTCCCCCCAGGCGGGCTAGTAACAAGGGACGCCCCAAGAAATGAAGGAGGGGGGGCAGGGAAGGAAGCGGAGTGGAAGGCAGAGCCTGGCTCTCCCCGCAGTCCTCTGGGGTCGGCCCCTCCAGCGCCCCCGGGGGGGACGCAGCCCCCAGGACGGGCGCGGGCCGGGGCGGTGACGCCGGCCGGCTGTTCTGTCCTGAAGTGGCCCCGGGAGCACGTCCAGCCGAAACCAGCGCGGTCGGCCCATAAACGCCGCGCAGGTGAAAACTGTCACAAGTTTCTCTTCATTAGCCAACTTGATGACTGGCCGGAGGGAACAATTAAAGGGAGTTACTTTATGGCGTTATTAGTGCAGGAGTATTAGCGGGACTCCATTTGTCATGCCTTGTTAGCAAAAGCATGGGAAAATATTAAAATAGCAATAAACCCTAAGCGCCCGGCCCCCACCCCACCAAACGGGCCTCACTTTCCCACGTCCCACCGCACTGGCTGCTCCCAGCGTGCCGGGCGGGGGGACTCAGGGGGCAGAGTTCTCGCGGGCCCGCAGTGGGCTCGAGGGGGTCTTCTTCAGCCCTGATGGTGGCGTCTAAGGGACGCCGCTGTGTCTGCGAACAACCGTGGCTGCCAGCTTCCGTTCCAGCCCAGGGAGGGCATGAAAATCAGGAGGAGTTTGAGCCCCACTCCGGGGGGTCGGGCCGGAGTGCGGATTGTGTGTCCGAGGGCAGACACGTTCTCTCGCAACGGGGCGAGCAGCACACTCATGAAACAGGGTGCCACACACGTGCCTGGGGCCACCGGGCGGAGCCCAGGGCCAACCTCTAGCTCTGTGCTCAGGGCGGTGCCGGGGTCTGTGTGAGCCGGCGACCCCGGGCCTGCCGTGCGCAAGGCCAGCTGCCGCCCCTGTGCCATCTCTCCAGCCCCTCGCGTGTATTGTTAAACAAACAAATCAACGTTTCTATTTCCTTACGTGAAACCTTCCCCGAGTCACAATTATTTAAAAAAATAAATAGATCCGATGCCAGATTATGACATGCTACCTCATTTCCATATTCTAATCAGGTTTCCCGGGGGAGAGGGCGGGGGGCCAGCAGGCACGTGATTGTGCCCTGGTTCACACCTGGCTTCTCCCTCTAACCCTTTGTCTGTGACGAATCAGGCTCTTGTTCCACTCAGTGTGACTAAGTCCCCTTTCGGGTCACTGTCCAGTGCCAAGGGAGTGTCCCTGCATTCGGTCATTCATTTCTCTATTTACTGCATCACAAGGAGGGTTTGCACGAGCCCCGGGCCCCAGGCCTGGGAGCGAGGCAGGATGTGAAGCTCCCGGGAGGCCAGAGCGGGCACGGCAGGCCGAGGGCAGACACCAGCTCCAGCAAGAGCCGGCCGCGGCCTGGAGCACCGAGGAAAGAGCCTAGCGGCTCCCCGGGACTAGAGCAGGCCACTGGCTTTGTGTACAAGACACACAGTTGTTACTGTGAGCCACACACTCCTCTCTCCCACTCTGGGCCTCGGCGAGGCACACACGAGGCTGAGGGGTCATTCATCAAACGCAAACACAAGCACGGATTGAGGCCCGTGCGGGACCAACAAAGAAACAGCTCTGATAAACGAGGAATTTATTAGTGTCCCTCCCCGGAACGCACATTGATAGAAAATATAATCCAATCAGCACTTTTTTTAACCACTCAGCACAAAATGTTGCTAGCTCCACAGCCCGGGACAACGTGCAGCTTGTGGCGGAAATAATAGACTTCCCGGATGGGGCCGGGGCCTTCCGGAAGATCCCGCAGAGCTCCTGCCCAGAAACCAGCAAACGGAGGGCGCCAGGAGGGCCAAGTGCTCCAGAGCCCAGGGACCAGACACTCGCTGGCTCCCTGAGCACCAGAGAGTGAGCACTCTGCTGCAGGTTCCTGCACACTCTCTGCTCTCCTGATGCAGGGGCTCGGCCCGCACCGTCTTCCTTGGGGAGCACCCCTTGGAGAGGGCGTGGGGCAGAGCGAAGAGAGAGCGGGAGCGAGAGAGAGGAAGGGGTGGCAGGGGAGAGAAAGGGAGAGAGAGGGAGAGAGGAGGGGGAGGGGAGGGAGGGGAGGGGCCGAGCGAGGGTCTCTCGGGAGGAGTCAAGCTTCTGTGTTTCTGCGGCCCAGCGGTCAGAACCGAGCGGCTCTGGCTCCCTGGCCGGTGCCCCCGTACGCGGGGCCTGTGTACACCCGCCCGGCCCTTCCTGCAGCGGGTGTGGGGCCCCCTCTGGGCTCAGGGGCCGCGCTGTGGCTCCGGCCTGGTCCCTGCTGCCTGAGAGGGGACGCGGGGCCTCTGCAGAGCACAGGGCTGAGTCAGGGCCCACGCAGGACAGCAGAGCCCCGGGGCAGCGTCCACTGATGGACGCCCGAGCCCGACACGGACAGGGGCCGACAGGGGTAGCCCAGCTCTCTGGGCCAGGGAGAGCAGGAGGCAGGGAAGGAGCCGCTGAGGGGGAGGAGGGGACAGTGGCTGGGGTCACGCAGGTGGTGGCCCCACGGGTGCCTGGGGACAGACAGAGTTCGCTGGCTCTCTCCCTCCCTCTCCCTCCCTCACTCTCTCCCTCCCTCTCTCTCTCCCTCCCTCACTCTCTCCCTCCCTCTCTCTCTCTCTCACTCTCCCTTCCTTGCTCTCTCCCTCCCTCTCTCTCTCCCTCACTCTCCCTTCCTTGCTCTCTCCCTCCCTCACTCTCTCCCTCCCTCTCTCCCTCCCTCTCCCTACCTCACTCTCTCTCTCCCTCCCTCTCTCTCTCCCTCACTCTCTCCCTCCCTCTCTCTCTCTCTCACTCTCCCTTCCTTGCTCTCTCCCTCCCTCACTCTCTCCCTCCCTCTCCCTACCTCACTCTCTCCCTCCCTCACTCTCTCTCCCTCCCTCGCTCTCTCCCTCCCTCGCTCTCTCCCTCCCTCGCTCTCTCCCTCTCTCTCCCTACCTCGCTCTCTCCCTCCCTTGCTCTCTCCCTCTCTCTCCCTCCCTCCTCTCTCCTTCCTCCCCTCTCTCTTTCCTTCTCTCTTTCCCTCCCTCTTTCTCCCTCCTTCCCTCTCTCTCCCTCATTCTCTCTTCCTCCCTTTCTCTCTCCTCTCTCTCTCCCTCCCTCCTCTCTCCTTCCTTCCCTCTCTCTTTCCTTCTCTCTCTCCCTCCCTCTCTCTCCTCCCACCTCTCTCTCCCTCCCTCTCTCTCTTCCCCCCTCTCTCTCCCTCTGTCTCTCCTCCCTCCCCTCTCCCTCCCTCCCTCCCCCCTCTCCCTCCCTCTCAGGGCCCAGAAGAGAGGGGTCAGAGTGGGGACTGGCTGCACAGAAGCTGGGCTTAGCCGGGGGCTCCGAGGAGGGAGGGCCTGTTGGGGGGAGCGGGTTCTCTGGCTGGGGGCGGTGTTGGAACGCTGTGTGCCTAGAACCCGGTGTACGGGACGGTGTATGGTTGTGTGTGTGGGGGGAATCACAGCCTCCTAACCATGGGGCAAGGAGCGAGATGGGGTGGCGTGCAGCCAAGGTGGCCGTCCTGGCGAACCACGTCCGAGGGTTTGGGCCGGGTGTTCCAACGAGGGGCGAAAGCCGATGGACCCGGGAAGGCCAGGACACGGGGCCTCCGCTGGGGGCAGGGGTCGGCCCGGGGGGGGACGGAGCCCCCTGCCTCTGCCTGGGGACCCGGAGCCCCTTCCTGCAGCCAAGAGCCGGGCAGGGCTGGGCTGGCCCGAGGGCCGACCCCGTGTCCCAGCCCCACCCCCGGGCCCCGGCACTGGTCTCGGAAGTTGCAAGTCGCGCTTCACCTGCGAAGCACAAGGTTATTTTGTAGCCGTCTCCCAGCGCGGAGGGTGATTTATGGCTTTCAGCGGGGTTTCATCATCATTGTTCTCACCTTTGTCTCCATCATAGTTAATTAAAGGGAAGGTCATTGTCACCTTATGTTTTAAACCTTCTTAACATAATATATCACCCTGGGTACACTTTAATAAGGGGATTTGTGAAGGAATGGTGTAATAGGGAAAAAGTTTACAGCATAATCCATCCTGTTCACAATTACACTTTCGCGATTGCACATAATGAAAGTTAATAAGTAGACAAAATGAAGGGTCTGTCTTGGGAGTCATTCACGTGCTGATTAATTGGCCAGGAGATGCACGCGGGCAGGAAGATAGCTCTCTCCGCTCAGCCTGCCGGCCGGCGCCCAAACAAACTATTGAAAAGGACGATCTCTCCTTCCTTCTCTTCCCGAGGATTGTCACCCCCAAACAGTATGAAATTAATTAACCAAGTCTTCATTGAATACCTTCCCGGGCCCAGGCACAGACGAAGGCCGGGACACAAAGGGTAAAGCGAGACACGGGCCCCGTCCCTGAGAGAGACGCAGCCTCGTGTTGGTGGCGTACAAAGGAAGGACAAATTATTTATTCTAAGTGGTTCCTCCTGGGGATACCAGAATTAGTTAAGATTCATAAGAAAGGCTGAAATAATATTAGGCACGCCAAGCACATCTGCCAAGAAAACGCTAAATCCCCTCTCCAAAGCCATTTATTTTATTTAACAAACACTTAGAAAGTACTTACTCTGAGACAGGCATTGTTCCTAGCGTTCTCCAAATATGAAGTCATTTGATACCTATAACATCCCTAATGAGGAGGGGACTGGCGTTGCTCCTGTAAGTGGGGAAACCGAGGCGCAGCGCGATGCAGGCACCCAGCCCCGCTTGTGAGGCTGCGAGCGACAGGGAGGCCTCCCCGGCCCTCCCCTGAGCTGGAGCCCGTCGCCCCAGATCCCACTGCTTCTGACATCGCACCCCTAGGACTTGCAAATTAGGGCTTCAAATTGTTTTCATCCAAGGGGATTTTTTCCCCTGACAATCTTACAAAGTTTCGTATCTCTGATGAGGTGCTCTGGTCCCGGTACACGCCAGAACACGCCTATTAGAGAAGCCACTGGCTGGTCCAGGTGAGGCCGGCGGGTGTCTGAATCCTTCCCGGGCCCACACTCCTGGCGGAGGCTGCGTGGGTGTGTGGCGGGACCCCTGGCACCCGCCGGGACGGGTGAGAGCTGCCGCTGGTCTCTGGCAGGAGCCCCAGGCATGGAGAGGGAGAGGGGCCGTCAGCTCCGCCCCAGGCACGGAGAGTGGAGGGGCCGTCAGCTCTGCCCCAGGCGCGGAGAGTTGGGGGGCTGTCAGCTCCGCCCCAGGCTTGGAGAGTTGGGGGCCATCAGCTCCGCCCCAGGCGCGGAGAGTTGGGGGGCGTCAGCTCTGCGGTGAGGCAGAGCCCCAGCAGGACCCCGGCAGGCGGAGTGGGATGCAGGAGCCCTGCGTTGCAGACCTGATCTGCCATCCACGGGGTCCCGTCGCTCTTTGTTCTGTGCTCCGGTGGGTAAAGAAGGCAGCAGTCAGCATCAGGCATGGAGTGGGCGCCGGCTTCAACCCGCCCTCACGGCCCCGGAAAGAACAAGCGTGAGGAGGGTAGCGGGGAGGGTCATGGGCACCAGAGGAGCTGACTTTCGAGGGTCCCCACTGCCAGGGGAGGCTCGGGCTGTGGGGGGCTGCATCTAAGACTCATTTATATACACTGGGGCAGCCCAGGACCACTGGCTGTTCTTTAGGAAGGAGACAGAGAGATGGTGGGTAGGCACGCAGAGGAGTGATGGGCGGGTGGGTGGAAGGATGGATGGACGGATGGACAGACAGAGGGATGGACAGACGGATGGATGGATGGATGGATGGACGGATGGACAGACAGAGGGACAGACGGATGGATGGATGGATGGATGGACGGACGGACGGACGGATGGGTGAATGGATGGGTGAATGGATGGGTGGATAGTTGATTGAATGGATAGATGGACGAATGGATGGATGGATGGATGGATGGATGGACGGATGGACGGATGGATGAAAGGATGTGTGGGTGGATGGATGCGTGGATGGATGAATGGCTATGGAGAAATAACTCGATGGCAGGTGGATGTACTGATGCTGCATAGGTAGGCAGATGGGTGTGGGGTAGGTTCGATGAGTAAAATGCCCATTAGCAAAATCTATGCAGTGACTGTCCTGTGTATATGTGACTCCCAGATGAATATAACGATTCCAGCAATTGTCATATTTCTGTTAAAGGAAATGCATTTTAAGCTCAGACATGCCTGGCTCAGGGCACTCGCCTGCCTCCGTGTCCGAAACCTCTACTTCCCTCGTGGGGCGTTAGTAACACCCGCTCTTCCAGGGCGTTTTTGTCTGAAAATCACGATGTTCTCGTAGTTCTATCTCTAGCAGCAACTCCCTCTGAGTCCTAAAGACGAACGGGAGTTGGGTTGGCTCCAGCCTGCGTCTGGGGAAACGTCCCTCCTTTCCCGGACGGAGTATGGGGAGCTCTGAGGTGTGTTCTGAGCACCAGGCCGGGAGACTGTGAAGGACCTGCAGCTCAGGACAGTGGACACCGCTCCACGCGATTCCTTCCCGACAGGTGACTGACAGGTGAACAGGGTGGCCGCTGACCCCAGAGTGCGTGCTGACACGCCTCCCCACTTCTCACCATCGGGAGCCTCAGCTTCACGACCCAAATTCGTGATTTCACAGGCTCTCATGTATACGGTAAGGCCCTGGGGACTGGGCCGGGAGAAATGCCCCGGAACTGGCTCTCATGTATGGCAAGTCTTCTATTTCCATTGCTTAAAATTCGACAACAGTCCTGCTTGCTGCTAGAGTGGTGACTTCCGAGTGCCCACCCCGGGGAAATATTGGATATCTGAGAGTCCAGGGCCTGGGCTTGTGGCTTCGAGATGGTGCCCATGGCCCTGCTGACCCGTGCCAAGAGGGAGAAAGACCCCAGGGCCATGCTTAGCGGTCTTTGTCTGTCCCTCGGCCTGCAGAGGTGGGCGGGCCGATAGTAGCTACCGAAGGGCCGGATTCTTTCAGGCCTTTACAGTGAGTGGACTCGCCCTGGGTCCCTGAGGGTGCTCCAGGAGGTGGGTCCCTGAGGGTGCTCCAGGAGGTGGGTCCCCGGACTCCTGGCTGCGAGGACAGCCCTTTGTCTCGAAGGCTTCGTCCTTCTCTCTCTCCCGGTTTCCCGGAGAACAGTAGAATGACCTTCGGTGTGTGGCATTGCAAGGCCTCTGCCTTGTCTTTATTTCTCTAGGACTTTACAGCAAACCGTCTTTGGCAAAGCAGCGGCCTCGGGCTGAGCGCGGGCTGCGGGCACCGGGCTCTCGGCGGCTGGACTTACAGGCGTCGTCAGGAGGGACCCGGGCAGGTGCGGCAGGAGGAGAGTGGGACAGCGGGAGACCCCGGGCTCATCTGCCCCTCGCTTAGTGCTCATGCCGTGAGCCTGCTTGGGGTGGTGAGGGGCCTCCGGGACCTCCCCGGGGTCCTGGCTGTCGGTTCTTCGCTCTAGAGGGGCCAACATTCGTGCTTCCTGCTGTGCTTAGCAGTTTCTCTGGCGGAGGGCGATGGCACAGAGGGCTGGGGCCAGCTGGCCCCCACCTGGGCGTAGATGGGCTGGGGTCAGCGGGCCCCACCTGGGCATAGATGGGCTGGGGCCAGCTGGCCCCCACCTGGGCATAGATGGGCTGGGGCCAGCTGGCCCCCACCTGGGCATAGATGGGCTGGGGTCAGCGGGCCCCACCTGGGCATAGATGGGCTGGGGTCAGCTGGCCCCCACCTGGGCATAGATGGGCTGGGGTCAGCTGGCCCCCACCTGGGCGTAGATGGGCTGGGGTCAGCTGGCCCCCACCTGGGCGTAGATGGGCTGGGGTCAGCGGGCCCCACCTGGGCATAGATGGGCTGGGGTCAGCTGGCCCCCACCTGGGCATAGATGGGCTGGGGTCAGCTGGCCCCCACCTGGGCGTAGATGGGCTGGGGTCAGCGGGCCCCACCTGGGCGTAGCCGGGCTGGGGTCAGCTGGCCCCCACCTGGGTGTAGCTGACCGTGGTTGGCTGACCCCACCTGTTTGCTGCCAGTTGGTGATTTGGGCTGGGGGGGTCTCGAGATCGGATTCTGCTTCCGTGTCTGGGGCGTGAGGTGCATCCAGTGAGCGTGAGCTCTGCTCGCCAGCGCTGCCAACACCGCCCCCCGCCCAGGAGGCCGTGCGGGTGTCCAGGCGGATGGTGTGAAGAGGGAGGGGGGCAGGTCGAGAAGGAAATGTGGCCTCCTCTCTGTCCACCTCGGCCAGCCCAGGGCGCCTGGGGGGATCTCGACGGGTGAAGTGTGCGGCACAGCCCTTCTGTCTACCTCCAGGGGCGTCGGCTGCGCCGCACAGGCCTTGCTCTGCCTGGCGGGAGACGCCTCCTGCACCCCCGCCCTCGGGCCGCAGCGAGGACGGGCGGGAAGGTCAGTCCCGGACCTCCCCAGGCCCCGGAGCCACCAGCTGCCCGTTGCAGAGAAGGCTGCGCTGAGAGACAAGGAGTGAACAGCAGGGCCGGGCTCCTACCGCTCGCTCGCAGGAAGGAACATTCTGGGGTGCCCTGCTATTGCGTGCCACGGCCAAAGTCAGTTCCTACACTTGGATCTTGCTCAGAGTAGAAGTATTTTGCCTCTCGACCATCCACTTCCTGCCACCAGGGCGGGTCCCCGGCAAAGTAAAGCCCGTCTGTCTGTCTGATCTCAGCCTCCGGGCGTGTCCCGTGTTCAGGGGGCACCGTAGCCCGGGCCCTGGCTCTCCCCGGGGGTCTCCGAGGGCTGGTTCCTGTGGGCTGTGTGCCTATCCCAGGCCCACCGGGAAGGGCCAGCTTCGATTCCTGCAAGTCTCTGCATACCTGGGAAAGCGGCTTGCAAACAAACACGACCTTCTGCGTCAGGCAGCGCGCTGTCCTTCCAGTAGCCGCCTGTAACCGTGTACTGGCCCCCTGCGATGAGGTCACAGCTTCACTAATGAGTCAGGATCCTGCCTTCTCTCTCATTAGAGATTCCACAGGGAAGCACGTGGGCTATTGGCTGTTCTCTGAGCACCTGAGCCCGGAGCGTCCAGGTTTCAGCACATTTGAGATGCAAATCAGCACCGAGAGGCCCTTGTCCGGCCTCTGTTCCTTTCCTGCTGCCGCTGCTTCAGGGAGTTTCCGCAGCAGCAAGGCCCTGGCCAGCAGGTTCTGGTTCTTGCAGGTGGAGCCCGGGGCCCCTGGCCTGGACCACTGAGCTCAGCCAGGCGGCCTCCGGGCCGGGCCGCCCCCTGGACAGCTTCCCGGTGCCGCGGTGAGCCTGGGACCCGGCCCTCCCCCCATCAGACCCGCAGTGCCCGGCTGAAGGGGTCCCGGCTCTTTCTGCCCCCTGCTCCCCCTTTTCACACGGCACCTCTCTGAGTGTCCGGCCCAGCCGGGCAGCAGGGGCTATGTCCTGTGTCCCCAAGGATCTCGCTCACTCACCCCCCACTTCTACGCAGGACTTCAGTTTCTGAGTCGAAGGTGCTGGGTCCACGGGCCTCAATGCTCTGCCCACCACCGGGCATTTGGTCCTTCCAAAGAAGCAAAGAGAAGGGGAAGGTCTCGCCGGCCACGCTGGGGCCGCACAGAACTGGGCCTTAACGCTGTGTCTTCACGGCATGAGCTGGACCAAAATGCTCAAACCCCGAAGCACTTTAGCTCTTCAGAGAGCCCTGCCCCGGGCCGGAGCCAGGCTCACAGCCGGGCGGGCGGCCGCAGCCCCTTAGCACGGCCGTGGTCAGTCTCACGAGGGCTCCCGGGAGGCCCCACGCGCAGCTCAGGGGCCAAAGACCGGCTGGCGGCCGTCAGCGTCGAGCCCATGCGAGCAGGTGACCCTCTCAGAGCAGGTGGCTGCGCCCTCTGCCCGGCCCCCACAGCAGGGCACAGGCCGCCCCGGGGGGGCCAGAGCCAGGCTGGCAGCAGGGGGCAGGGCCGGATCAGCCGGAGCCCGGCCCGGTGGACTGGCCGAGGCCCGGCCCGTGCTGACCGCCCCGCAGTTGGCCCCTCGGCCACTCCCGGCCTGTCCCTGCACGGGCGGCTCCTCACCGGCCGACAGCCCCGGGTCTGAGAACTCCGAGGGCGTCAGCCTGCCGCCCGCACGCACGAGTCTCGGTGACTCGGGTTCCGTCACTGGGGGCTGCCAGGCTTTCGAGGGGCTCAGTTTTGGGTGCGTGAACGGGGTTGTCTGTCCCGTCTGAGAGAGCTCGGGCTGACCCTACCCTGCCCGAGAGGCTCCGTGTGGCCCTTGGCCCTGGCAAGCCTGGGCAGCGTCACATGCCGGGGCCCACCCCGGGAGCCCTGTGGGTCTCCGAGGTGCCATGATGGAGAGGAGGGGCTGGCCGGCTCCACCCCGGGGTCGGGGCATCACCACAGACCCCTCAGATAGGGGCCAGGCAGTCACTCGGAGGCTGCCTCAGAGCGACGTGAGGTGGGAGCAGGGGTCCAGGCCCCAAAGAGTCGGGGAGGGTTTGAGGAAAGCCAGAGGGGGGTCAGGACTCAGTTAGGACCCGGGGCCTGAGTCCGGAGAGCTGCGTGGGCGGGGCCCCTCTGGCCAGCGGGGGTGGGGTGGCCACAGAGTCCACGGTCTCTCTCTGGCGAGGCCGAGCAGGAGCTGAGAGAGGACCACCAGAGGCTGAGGAGAGACCCGGGAGACGGCAGCGGGAGGAGGAGGGGTGCCGGGCCCCCAGCCCCTCGCAGCTCCTGGGCCCAGCAGGAGAAGGGGGGCTGGGCAGGCCCCCCGGTCGCTCTCTCTGGCCCGGCCGCCCGGGTGTGGTGAAAGGCTGCCAGAGCGGGTGTGTCTGCGGGGCCGGAGGTCAGGCCTGCAGGAGGGGTGTGTGGGCTCACGGCCGTCCCCCATGTGGCTTCTGTGGGAGGCAGGAAGGGCTCCTGCCTCCCCCTGTGAGCGGCCCCCGGGGCCCTTCCCCATCCTGGGTGTGGGCTGGAGCGAGGGGCTGGGCGGGCAGGGGTGAGCCCCTGACACCCACATTCATGTACCCCCACCCCCGCGCCCAGCCCCCCTCTGCCCTGGGGAGCCTCGAATAAGGGGCCTCAGGGGAGAGGGGCCTCGACTGGGCCTCAGGGTTTCTGCTTCACTCCGGGCCCCATCCTGAGTTCCAAGGGCTGACTCCGGGCTCTGCTCCGGGATCGTAGGGGGTCCCGGGCTTGGGGACCACATGGGGTCCCGGGGACTGAGCCTGGGTCAGCTGCAGGCAAGGCAGGGAGGCCCCACCCAGTGAGAGTTTTTTATCGGATTAAAAATGCCCTGGGAAGGCTGTGGGTGCCCCTCGCCAGCCTGGCAGGACGGCTCACTGCACCACCAGGGCCACGCCCAGCTGGGGTTCAAGCACGTGTGCCCCTAACCACTATCTGCCTGGCCATGTCCCCGTTAGAGTCCCAGAAACGATTTCCTGCTGTCTCCAGAGCCTGGCGAGCTCCCTGTGGCGTAGTCGATATGCCCAAATCAGTAACAACAGGTCTCACAACAGAGACGTGACTGGTGCCCGCTCGAGCAAATGGATGAGCAACGGGACGGCAGCGCTACAGTGCTCCATTCGGAAGAGAGATGCAACCTTCGCCTGAGTGCCACAGGCCACTGAGCACCGACGGCCCGTGGATGGAGAAGGGCACCCCACTCCTCGTCACGGGAGCTGAGCTCGGGGTTCTCGTGGGGGGATCAGTCGGGGACACCCGGAAAGGTCTCGACCACGCTGGGCCACTTTCACTGCCGACTCCTGAGCCTTAGCAGATAATTATTAAAATCCCTCAGAGAAACAGGGCAGGCGCTCTTTCTCGGTGAGCCTTGTGCTCGCCAGCTTTGGGGCCACGCCCCTGCTGTGGGGCCGGCGTGCCCGGCCCCAGGCCCGCACCATTCCTGTCCCCTCAGCGTCCAGAGGCCTCTCCCTGCACACCCGCTGGGCCACAGCCGAGGCCCTCTGCAGGACGCGTCTCCCAAGCTCCCCCAGAGGCACCTGCCACCTTCTGCCTCAGGTCGAGGGGCTCCCAGGAGCCCGGCCCCCCGGCGACGGGCTTTCAGCACCAGACTGTGTGAGACAGGCATCCTCTCTGCTCACCGTCCACTCACCTTTCCCAGAGAATCGGCCTCTGCCACTGCGGAGAAGCAGCAAGGTCCTAGCCCGGCCCGCGTCTAAGTGTGGGATCAGTACGGCTCTCTTGGAAACCATTTCCCGCCCGCCTGTACGGCGGCCAGAGAGGGCGTCCATGTGGGCACCTGCACGGCTCAGGACTCGGGCCCGTGACGCTCTCCTCCAAGGCCAAGCGCACACACCTGCTTTCCTGCCCGCCCTCCAACTTACGCTGCGTCTCTGAAACTCTGGGGTGCTGCCTTTTAGGGTTCGATTACGTAAACCAAATGAGCGTATTGTCTGGGGTTAGGAGCCGGCGGGAGAGGGGCGAAATGGATTCACCCTAGTGATCCCCGCCTGAGAAACTCCCCCGAGGGGAGACACTTCACGCCCCTTTCCTGGGGCAGAGATTTAAAGTCAGCGTCACACGCCAAGTCCCAGGGCAGGGGGCAGACGTCTACACCGCACCCCTCAGAGCAGCGAGCAGGAGGCCCTGCGCCCTCGCACGCGTCCAGCCAGAGTCCCTCGGTCACACGCGCGCGTCTGGGAATCCCACCCACGGCCGCAGCCCAGACACCTGGCCCCCGGCTCGCCGGTGAACGGAAGCCCCCAACCCCGAGTTATCGACACAGACACACACGCGCGGAAATCCAGCCACCCAGCCCCCGCGCCTGACGCAGACATGCGCGCGCACCACCCGCGTCCCGCCTCATCCCAGCTCCGGCGGGGGTGGGCGGGGGCCGCTAAGTGCGCTCGAGTGAGTCGAAGATAATGTGATACCGGCTCGAAGCCCTCCTCGGGTTTCAAGCGGGTCAACTTGTCAAAGCTTTATGTGGGAGCCAATTACATTAATTTTCCGCAGCCGCAGAATACATATTTCATTCCCGTCTCCCTCCAGAGCCGGGGTCCGGGGATCCGGTTTCCAAAGGCTCTTATCACTAAGTAACATTCATACCCCCAGAGGAACCCTTGGCAGCCGGTGGCCCCGCTGATGTGATTGAGCAGTGCCGGGCCGGCTGACGCAGCGAGGGGACGTCTCTGCCGCACGAGCCCGGGGACAATGGGCCGCCACGTGGCACACATTGTCAATAAATTTCAATTACGCTAATTGCCAGGAGTTCAATGAGAGCACTTTGAAAGGGGGCGAGGACGGGAGAGGAGCGAGCCCCTGCCTCGGCGGGCAGGAGGAAGGGGAGCAGTAAATAGTGTGTGTTTCCTGGCGGGGCGGGCCGTGTTTCCAGCACACGTGGCCGGGCTCTCACGCCCCTGCCTGAGGGTTCCGGCCACGCGTCCGTCTCTGAGGTCGGCTTTTATTTAGTTATTTAGTTATTGAGCTCCACAGCCTCTGCCTGGCTCCGGGCGCCGAGACCGGGAGGCGGTGGGCAGGCGGTGGGCCCTGCCGCAGAAGCCCACCCGCCCGGGGGTGTGCTCCACACTGGGCAGGGGGCGCCTCTCCCTGCTCTGCTCTGCACGAGGTGGATACGCCGGCCTTAGCAGGGCAGTGAGCAGGTGCCCAGGCCTCCTGCCAGGACCATGGGCACCCGGGCGCGTCCTGGGAAGGACAGAGCAAGCGTGGCTGTCCGTGGTCGGGGGCGAGTGTCTCCCCCAGACCCCCCGTCCCCGGGAGCCCAGGACTCAATTGTGCGAGGCCGTGGCACGGTCAGCTCCTCGGGAGCCGGTGGCCGGGCAGGGCCAGGGCAGTGAGGGGGACGGTGCCAGGGCTGGGAGCCGGGCAGGGGAGCAGCACCGGCCTGTGTGGGCCTCTCTGGGCAGCAGGGGACCGAGGCTCGCCCCGAGCATGCGGGGTGCCCAGTGCAGAGGGCGCCCAGCCCTGGCTCCCCTGCCCACGGCGCGGGCCTGGGCGCGGGTGGGCATGGCGTGTGCCCGGTCGGCAGCCTCCAGAGAGCAGCTCCGCTCAGCCTGCCCTGACCCCTGAGGTCACTGCAGCAGAGGCCGCGGGGAAGGCACCCGGTGAGGCTCCCTCGGGCGGCCGCGCTGCAGTGGCCTCTGTGCCGTGACAAGGGTCTGGGGCACGGAGGAGCGGACGGGAGGATTCCCCCCTCGTGACCCCAAGCCGAGCACAGCGGGGAGAGGCTCCCGCTGAGGAGACGAGGGCCTGCCCTGTGAAGGGACCACGGGTGCGGGGGTGTGACCATGTGAGCGTCCGCTACATGTCGCCCTCTGCTTCCACCCGGCTCCCACGGGCCTGCAGGGGTGCGGTGACACGAGCGTCTTCCCCTCTCAGTAGAAGACTCTCCTTTGGGCCTCAGCATCCGCAGAGGAGGGGCTGGGGCTCAGGACAGGGGTGGAGCACCTGCCTTGCGTGCGGCTGACCCAGGCTCGAACTTGGCACCAGGCATGGCCCAGAGAGATCTCCGAGTAGAGCCGGGCGCAGCCTCAGCACCCCAGGGTGCCGTCTGCAGAGAAGACACAAAACCCAGCAAAAACCACTGAGAGGAGAGAGCGAGAGTGAAGCCCGTGGGGGGGGGGGCGCGGGGGGGTGCCTGGGTGCGCCCTAGGGTGCTGTGGCCCTCCCCGCTCCCCCTGTGCTCCGCAGGAAGGCAGCCTGGGACCCGGACACTGCAGGGGTCCCGTGGCCTCACACCGGGGAGCCGGGTCAGCCCGAATACCCACAGCGCCCCTGCCCTGGGCACTGCTG
Organism: Sorex araneus; assembly: GCF_027595985.1. Lineage (NCBI taxonomy): Eukaryota > Metazoa > Chordata > Mammalia > Eulipotyphla > Soricidae > Sorex > Sorex araneus. The sequence goes on along the minus strand of NC_073302.1, from coordinate 193,244,916 downwards.
CCTCTGAGCGTCGCGGGGATGACCACCAGGACCACGGCCTCAGGGCCCTGCACTGGGTCGTGGCCCAGCGGGTCGAGAACGGCCGGCACAGGCCCTGGACCCCCTGAGCACTGTGGCGAGAAGCCCCCGAAACACTGTTTCAGGAAATGGAATAAAACATTTTTTTTTAAAGAGATTTGGACCTGGAGCCACAGCACAGCGGGTGGTGGTGGGGGGGGCGTCTGCCTTGCCCACGGCCAGCCCGGGTTCGAGCCCTGGTCCCCTGGTCCCCCGTCGGGTCCCCTGAGCACCAGCAGGGGTGATTCCTGGAGCATGCCCCGAGTCCCTCCAGGTGTGGCCCCCAAACAGCAAGATCAGGGCCCCGTCACACAGCAGCGGGGGTGAAAGACGCCCCTGTGCGGCCCCCCGGCCTTGGCCCAGGACGTCGCCAGCGTCCTCCGGGGAGGCAGCCGGTGCCGGGAAACGCCACGCCTGGCGCTGCCGCCTCACGCCCCCTGGACGGGCACCCAGCCAGCTGTCCGGCGGGAGACCACGGGGTCTGTCCTGGGGCAAACTCCGGGGGACGGGAGGCCTCGCCCAGAGGGGCCGGGAAGGGGAGAAGCGACTCCTGCAGGGACACCGCCCACCGCATGCAGCACCCGGGGGCAGGGGTGCCGGGCTGACCCAGGGCGGGCACCTGGGGGCTGAAGAACCCCCTCAGCAGACGGAGAAGAACTAACAGGAGAAGAAGGCGGGACCACGGTGGGCAGGCGGGGGGTGGTCTTGGCAGGGGGGGACGCAGTTTGCAGAGCTCGGAGATGGTCCAGGGAGGCTGAGAGGAGACGCTCCTTGTCCCAGGAGCTCCTCGCCCTGCCCGTCCTGGTGTGTGCGGAGGGGCCCTGAGCCCCGCCGAGGCCCCACGCTGGGTGGAGATGGGCTGCCCGGCCCAGGGGACAGCGGGATATGTCCTCTGTCTTCCTGAAGCCAGTGTTCATTCACCGGCTCCCGCCCTGACACTGCTCTCTGCCCAGTGCTCATTCCTGGCCTGGACTCTGCAGCGGGAGCCCTGTCCGGGTTCTGGCCCTCCGTGTTCTGTGGGAAGAGGTCCGGGCCCAGCTTTATCCCGCCGCCCATGCCGGGCTCATTCCAGCATTTTCTCTCTCCCTCTCACAGCCTCTGCTAGCCAGACCTAACACAGCCGAGCCCAGCGTCCCGGGGTCATCAGCGTCTCACCCATTTCGTGCCTCCCGCGAGCTTCAGGGTGTAGCCCCCCTGCCCAGTTCCACCCCGCACCCTGTGGGCCCAGAGCGGAATCAGGTTGGCTCTGCTGACCTGGACACCACCAGGCCCAAGCACTGTCAGCCCCTTCGGGAGTCTCCGCGAGTCCCCAGACACTGCAGGGAGACCCTCTCCCGCTCTCTGACCTTCGAGGCTGCCGAGCTGTCTCAGAAGCCCCCAGGAGCCGGGGCGGGGGGCGCCCAGGTGAGGCGGCCCTGGGTGACGGGTCCGGCCGGCAGCAGCTGCTCATCTGTCTCGGGCCCGGCCGGGCCTGCTGGCTCCACGGGCGCCGTGTGGAAATGAGAAACTCCCCACGGCTCGGGGCAGCGTCTCCGCGCCTCCATCCATCTGCATCTGCCGGGGCTCCCGGGGAAATCGATGCTGATGAACGCCGCCCGGCCGGCGAGAGAGAGCCATCATTTCTCAGGAGGTTTGTCTCTCTGGGGGGAACATTCATTTCTCCGTCGCCCGCGCGCGGAGCCTCGCCCGGTCTGGGCAGTCGGCACGGCCTGACGGGCGGCTCCGCGCCCACGGGGCTGAGGGCACCGGCCGCTTCCTGGGCTCCATCTTCCTGAGTCTGAAGGAGCGTCCCCTGGCTGGGCTCGGGGCCTGCCTCGCTCTCTGCCAGGCTCGGGGTTCAGGGACGACTGCGGCTCCTGGGGCAGGCCCGGCCGCCCCAGCTCACCCGTGATGCAGAGGGGAGGGGTGCGAGGCCCCCACGTCCCAGCCCTCCCGGGACAGCCCCCTCCCCGCCATGCAGCTGAGGTCTGCTCACTGGCCGCCCACCAGGGTGGCCTGGGCAGTGCCCTCCGGGAAGGCGGACCAGCCGGGGCGGCCACTCCCGCACTCCCGCTGGCCGTGAAGGCAGCACCTGCACAGGACCCATGGGGGGGACAGGCTTCCTGGGAGACCGGCCCCGGGAAGCACGGGAGAGCCGGCCCCCGACGGGTCTCACTCAAGAGACAGAGATGCGGGACACAGTCAGGGAACCTGCCCAAGGTAGGAAAGAAAGGCAATGAAACACACACACACTCACACACACACACCACACTCACACACTCACACACTCACGCACTCACACACACTCACACACACACCCCAACACACAATGACAAAAATAATCTAAAAATTAAGCAAGAATAATAGTCTAAGACGGCAACGGCGAGATGTTTAAGAACATTGTCCACTGAAGCGGATGACTTACAGAGCTTTGGATCACAGACCTTTGGGCCCTCAGCCTTCCAGCTCCGGACCCGGCCCCAGGCTCAGCATCCACCCACGGGCGACCCCGGGCTCCCTCCGATTCCATCCAGCCCCCTTAAACAATCATCTCTGAATTACTTGAGCACATATCCCAGAGCACCCCGCACGGAGCACACAGCTCGGGCCTGGCGTGTGCCCACCCCAGCGTCGATGCTCGAGCTTATCACGCGTCGTTACCTCACCTCCAGCCCCCTGGGATGGGGCCACGTCCAGAGCCCCCTGCAGAGAGTGAGAGATGCCAAGGGGGGAGACCCAGCGGGCTCTGCTGGCGCCGGACACCGATCCACCCACGGGACGCAGAGAGAATCAGGTCGTGATCAGAACAGCAAACCAGAACATTCGAACGTTTCAGAGCAACGGTGCTGCTTCCTGACGCTAAGTACTTTTAAATGGGACCCAGACTCTGAAAGTGTTGGAAGGGATAGTTTTATTTGTGTAGTTATTATCGACAAACTCATATGGATCTGATATGCAGAGGTCCTCGCTGCGTACAAACAGAAAGGCACGAAAGCGCACACGACTTGAATATTTTTTAAAATAACAACGATGGGTCCGATGCATGTGAATATTTCTGACGCTTGAAACTTTTTAATTTGAGAAGGAAGGCTGGCCTTGCCCGGGACACAGGCGGAGGCCGCCTCCCGCCCTCGTTCCTGCTCTCTTTTGCCTCAAGTTTATGAAAAAGAATTGATCTCACAGACATATGTAGCTTAAAGGGATTAAAAATGGCTTACTGACCCATTTGTATCATTTTACACATCCTTTCATGATGTTCCGGGATCCAGACAAGCAGTGGCTGATTGCTGCGTGGGAGCTGGACGCACAAGGCTGTCTTCACACTGTCTGCACAGAGCCCCTCATTCTGTGTCTTCCTCCGTCTGAGAAGGTGGGCTCCCCCCACCCCGCCCGGCCGCGTCCCGGCAGCCTCCGCTCGGGGCAAACCACGCTCCCCTGGCCTCGGAAGCTCCTCCCATTGCTGGCCCATTTCTTAAAATATCAAAAATGTGCCTTTTTCGTACTGCCAGGCTCCTCAGAAAATCTTTAAGTATTGAGAAGCTGTCAGGCTCGAGCTTAAAAACTCAAATGTTTTCCTTGGCAACAAACACTGTCAGTTGTTTTCCTCAACGTGTCAGGCTCCGTGATTTGTTTTTGAGAAAATCTCTACAAAATGTCTACCAAAGTCTGAATAATGTGAGTTTGTCTGTCAGCTGCTGTTTCAATTAAAGATGGTGTCCAGCGGCCAGCACAGAGCCGCCCGCCCAGACCCACCGCAGAGAAACTTCTGGAAGCCTCCGGCGCCCGGCCTCCGAGCGTCACCGTCCTCCCCAAGCTCCCCCTGTCCGCAGGCCCTGCCTCCCGGCACCTCACAGGGAGAGGGAAGCATCCAGAACTAAGTCTGGGATTTTCTGGGGAGCGACTGTCCTCCGGACCAAGGGCCGAGCTGGCCCACCGCCCGCCTCACCCCTGCACACGCTCGTCACTGGCGTGGCCACGGGACGGGAGTATGTTTCCAGACACTGTTAACCTACTTATGAGAACTCAGCGGAGGAATTCTTGAGCCTAATTTTAAGATTTATGTGATTTTCCTGTTTGGAACCTTTTCTGCTGGGGCCTGTGATTGCCCTCCCAGGAACTGAAGTGCTCAGAGAGAAATATATTTTCTACTCAAAGTTTGACTAGGTAATAAAATTTATTCCAATAAGTAATGTATTGGTCCTGATTATTTCAAAAGGAGCTTTATAGGTTCACTGAATTAGTTAAATTCTAATTTTTAAAACAACAAAATAAATTGCCAAATTAATAAAAGGTAAAGCTTATAAATTAAATTTAACTACTTAAGTGAAACTAAGGCTACATAATTTTTATGTTAATACATTGTATGTTACTCTAAAGCTATATTACTCTACAGCCCAAGTCTGTTTTTGAACTTCTATCTTACCTAAATACACCCAAACACACATAGATAAATGCAAATGCACACACACACACATCAATGCAAATGCACACACACAAAACCACACAATGCCTTCCAGTTTATATGACCATCATTCAAAAGAATCGAGTATCTGAGGCACGGAAACAGAGTGGCATGGAGGGTGGGGTGTTCGGCTTACCCGTGGCCAGCCAGGGTGAGTCCTGGCCTGGCCTGGCACCCCGTAGGGTCCCTGAGCACCACAAGGAAGAGTTCTTGAGTGCAGAACCAGGGGTGATAAGCACGGCCGGAAACAACCCCCTGCCCCCGCCCCCAAATGGGAGCGCTTTAAGTGAACATTTTAAGAATAAAACGGAGAGTTCGGAGAGACTGCACGGGGAGGGGCCGTCCTGGACACTGTGGACACTACAGGCTGCAGTTCAGCCCCAGGCACACCTACGGCGCCCGAGCCTTGTCAGGGGTGCACTGACAGCTGTGGCCCCCAAACAGGAAGAACAGCAAATAAAGAAGCGAGAAAGTCCCATAGCAATTGAAAATATAAACCAGCTGTCTTCAGCTCATTGGAGAAAATCAGTAACCTGGAAGACAGATTTAAGAAACTTCCAAGAGAGACGGAAAGATGGAAATTAGGACGAAGAGAAGAAGAGGAAACGGTTTTCCTCACGCCGGCTGGAGACAGAGGCAACCGGGACGATAAAGGCAACCATCGGGGCTCCACGGGGGCAGTTAGGGAGCGGACCAGGCCAGCACCAAACTGTCCCGAAAAACCAGGCCCCGGGCAGAGGGGCCCAGCCCCGGGGCTCACACGCCGAGCTCAGCTGACGGCAGAGCCACCCGGGAGCATGGAGCCGACGGGTGAGCGCCAAGAGAGGAAAAACAGAACTTCAACAACAATTCAAGAATTGATGAAATACGTAACTGTTCTTAAATAACCTCTGCCAAGAAAGGACTAGCAAAGAAGGACAGAAAATGGTGAGTTACAAGAAGCTGACGTCAAGTAAAACAGAAACACACGATTACGAGTCATCAGACTTCTTATGTTGACAAACTCATAGCTTAGACAAATGTATAATTTCTATAAAAACATCTTATGAATTAAATTAAAAACTAAAACCTAAGTAAACCTGGATCTACTAGGTAATAAAAGCACTTATATTCTTTCCCCCTAAAAAGATTGCCAAATGAGAATCACCAAAATATGAAGGAACACGTATGTTCAAGGTTCCACACTCTCAGAAAACCAAATGAAGATAACTTATCAATTCAGTCATAAAGCTAACATAACCTAGGCTAAACTAAAACATGTCTATAACCGGAATGTTACTTAAACAATATCTTTGTCACCATAGATGCAAGAATACTACTGAAACACAAGACAAATTTCTCAATGTAAATAATCCATGCACCATTATAAAAATAGTATGATGAGAATAAAAATATGCAGATCATTTCTTGCATGGAGATTAAGTAAAATAAAAAACATTTCAATCAATGCAGAACAAAATGTTTGAAAATTTTCAACTGCTTTTCAAAAAAAAACACACAAATAATTACATAATTACTTATATGTGGAATCAAAAGTATTTTCAATTAAATTATATTTCTCTCACCAAACTATAGTGGTAAACTTCTACTTAATGAGAGCATATCCGAAATATTCCTTTGATGTTTGGGAAAGGCAAGAATGCCTTTGATTACTGGTTCTATGTTACTTTGTGTGGGAGATGCTAGTAACCAGAAAGTTGAGAAATAATTTGTGTGGATTACAAAGGAACTTGAGAGCTGTCTCTTCATATATATATAAATATATATAATACACATACATATATATAAGTATAGATGAATGTATATGCACATACGCTAGTGTGTATAAACACAGCCACATTATATAACTATATAATATATCGTTTTATATCATATAAAAGTATTTAAATATTATGCACAGTTACGTATTTTATATACAATCATATTGTTGTGCACTGGCAATAATTGTAAAATTTAATAAAAAAAGCAAGATTTCATTTAGTAGAAATGACTATTAAACCCTTGAGATGCCTAGGAAAAGAGCCAAGACCGTGTATTTATGAAAGACATAAAGGAAGACCGAAGAAACCCAGAGCCCTGCCATGGTTGCCTATTAATTCCTCCCTAATTGGTCTATAAATGCAATAAAATTCTAATCCATAAATTTTATGCAATTTAATAAAATTAAAATTGAGCATTATAGTCCCACAGAAAAGCAAAGCCACAAAGTAAGAGAATTGAAAAGCATTCCCCTCAACAGAATCCAGGAGTAAATTTAAAGTAATTAAAGAACGTCTAATGTGAGGGCTACAGATTAATTTGTTATAAAACAAAGATCTCAAAAGCTCATGCGTATGAGGTTATTTAGGAATAATGGACTAAAAAATAAAACTCTGACCATTGTCCATATATGAAAAAAGATAAACTTGACTGGCAAATTAATACCAAAAAAATAAAAAATAGACAAATGATAGATTAGAGGAACTAAAACATGAAAGAACAAAACTTTCAAATCACTGTCACTGTATCACTGTCGTCCTGTTGCTCTTTGATTTGCTCGAGTGGGCACCAGTAACGTCTCCATTGTGAGACTTGTTGTTACTGTTTTTGGCATATAGAATACGCCATGGGGAGCTTGCCAGGCTCTGCCGTGCGGGCGGGATACTCTCGGTAGCTTGCCGGGCTCTCTGAGAGGGACAGAGGAATCGAACCCAGGTTGACCACGTGCAAGGCAAACGCCCTACCCGCTGTGCTATCGCTCCAGTTTTCAAATGATAACTTTCAAACGATAACAGAAAATATTTACAAACTTCAGTAAGTGTTTTTGTTTTCTTTCCTTTTTCTTATTTTGGCCAGACCGGTGATGCTCAGGGCTTACTCCTGGCTCTGCACTCAGGAATCTTCTCCTCCGGTGCTCAGAGGCCATGAAGGGTGTGGAAGGTAGAACCCAGGTCGGCTGTGTGCAAGGCAAACGCCTCCCTGCTGGACTCACGCCAGCAGGCAGGTCTCTCCTGAGTCTCCAAGGACCTTCATGACCCTCAAACCCACCTTCCACTTCGACTCCACTAGCAGTCAGAGCCCGACACCTCTTCCTGACGACACTGAACCTTCCCGCCTAGAGGCCGTGTGTCTGGCCCTGACCTCGTCACCACGTCCACGCTAGGCCAGTTAATTCTCAGAAGTATCTGTTAGGTAGACAATATTGTCACCATAAATAGCCTCACGAGGAGACTGAGGTATGTATGGGAGATTTTATAACTTCTTGGAAACCATATAATTAGTCGCGTTAAAAAGTAAATCACCTCACGCCTCAAGCTCACGCTCCTGAAGACGCCTCCTGTTGGTTGCCCTGTCTCTTCCCCTGCTGGGTTCCATGCCGGAGACGCCCTGGTTCTCTCCTGAACACCGCCCTCTTCGTCTCCTCCCGTCTGTCTAAGCAGGTTTTAGTCAATAAAAACTACCTTGGTTTACTAAGGGGGGAAGAAGGGAAAGTGGAGCTCGGGAGGGTAAGCTAAATAAAGAACGCGTCCCCCAGCACGTCAACCGGGAGAGCAGCTCCAGGACACATGCAGCTCAGCAAACCAACACTAACAGAGACTTTAAACAGGGAAACTAGCTGAGGTGTGGCTCGAGGGCTCACACCGTCTCATGAGGAAGGCACAGAGCATCCCTTGGACTTGACAGCTGGGAAAGGCAGCGTCCCCACAGCCGGAGCCGTGCTCCCGGGCCCACAGGCCCGCGTCACCCCAGACACTCAGCTCTGGACAGCGTGACTGGACTCTGTGGCCTTCGACAGGCTGAAAACCCAGCCTGGCCGTCCTCAGTCTCTCCCTGGTGCTCGTGAGGCTTCGATCTAAGGCTGCTGGCTCGGGGCATCAAGCAACTGAGGAAACCCAAACCCAGTCAGACCCCAAAGGTATTTGCGTGTTTTAAATAGAAGCCCACCCGACCTGGAGCCCGCCTGCCTTCCGCCCGGGCTGGCCAGTGCCGGCCGGCCTCTTGTCAGAGAAGGACGTGCCAGTCAGGGAAGCAACTTCAGTCTCCGCGGACCTTGGCTATGTCTGTGCTCCTCTGTCTTCCCCGGGAACGTCTGTCCCCAGGACGGCGAGAGGACGCTGGCACAAGTGAAGGAGCCCGTGGGTTCCGGGTGGGGGGTGGCGGGTTCGGGGCACCTACTGCTGGCGGACGCAGGTGGCTGGCATCCAAGCCTGGGCCTGGCGCAGAGGCTCCGAGTCAGACCAGGACAGGCTGACGTGCGGGATCACTGGGAATCCAGAAAGCTGAAGGCAGACACACAACAGCCAGGAGTTCTGCGGGGTGGGGGCTGGAGACGCGGGCCCAGGAAGAAGTTTCCAGTTACGGGATGAGCATGTTTAGAGACACAGACCCACCCTCGGGGGTCCAGCCAGCAAAGCCGTGCTCTTGAAACAAGCATGACCTTGAACTGTTCTCACCACACACACATATGCACAAACACACATATACACACATATGCAAACACATGCACACACATGCATGCACACTCATGCACACACATGCATACATATCTGCACACACACTCATGCACACAAGTACACATGCACACACATGTACACATGCACAAGCACACACGTACACACACGCACACATCACACACACATGCACATGCAGTGATTGAGTGAGGGGATGTAGGTGTGAGCTGGTATTCTGTTCTCCATGATCTCACATTTGCAGGTCCATCCAATCAACAAGTCATTCACCTCAAGATGGCCCGTTGCTATATGTCAATAATATCTCAATAAGGCTGCAATAAAGATAATTTGGATGGCACTCAGAAGTGGACATCACAAAATAAGGAAGCAACAGACACACACGCCCTATTCCCTCCTTCCTCCAGTCCTGGTAGTGAAAAAATAAATAAATTTATAGATCATATGGTATTAGAGAAATATGCTCACAGGACACACAAACAGGAATATCCATTGTAGCATTGTGTATAATAATGGAAACACAAAAACTACAGAAGATCTTGTGACCTTTGCTGAGATAAAGATGTTTTAGATACAAAGCCAAGACTCAGTGCATGAAATTTCAAAACCGGCAAATTGAACTTCTAAAAAAGAGATTAAAAACATCTGTTCTTTAAAGGCATTTTTATGAAAATGAAGACATAACCAAAGGCTGAGTAAAATGCTTATAAATCAAATGTCTTATAAGAATTTTTATCAGGAATATGAAAAGCAAAACCCAGCAATATAAAAACAAAAGGCCTAATTTTAAGATGAAAAAATGATGTGTGCGTATTATCAAAGAAAAAGTGCAGAGAGGAAATAAGCATCTTAAATGGTACTCTTATTAAAATGATTAATTTTAAATTAAATATTTAAAATGAACAAATGTTGTGAGCATATTACCAAAGAAAGCGTGCAGCGAGAAAATAAGCACCTTAAATGGTGTGTCTTAAAAGATAATAAGCACCTTAAAAGGTACTTAAAAGAAACAAAAACAAACCCTCTCATTCTGACCACAGAACTGAGGTCACCACACAGGAAGCGAGGCGGGGTGCAGAGAGAGGGGCCCGTGGAGGGGGGAGGCGAGGGGAGCTGCTACTTGGGCGGTGTGTGGTGGGGCCGCATGTTCAGAAGGGGAGAACTTGTACCCTGAAAATGTGCAGAGCCACACAAACCAGTGTTACCTCAAAAAAAAAAATGATTTAAAATAAATTCACGTTGGATTTTATAACAGTTGTTTAGCACCACTTGCTTTAGGGAAGTGCAAAAGGCACCTAGCAAGGTGCCAGCCCGCAACTAGAACCTCCGCAATGTGGAGAAGGAAAGAGAGACTCGAACTGCCCAAGTGTCCCCGGCCGCTGGGGAGGGGGGCCGGGGGAGGGCAGCGGGGCTGGAGGGACGGCCAGAGTCACTTTGGGTTTCCTCCTCGGCCAGTCACGCCTCCCCCCGGCTCCCGGCCCCCGGCCCTGCGGGAGGGAAGCGTATGTCCAGCCCAAACCAGGCACACGCATTAGTGGGCAGAATTGACTGATTGGTCTCAGCCCGCGGCTGCTCCGGACTCATGCGGGACCCGCAGAGCCAGACCCGCGGGGAGGAGCCGGTGAAGAGCACGCGGGGACAAAGGCCACCGCCAGAGGCTTGTCGGGAGGACTGGGAAGAAAAGGGCGTTGGCGCCCGGCCCTGCGGCCTCTGCCTCAGACTCCGGTCAGTCACTGGCCCGGCCGCGGGGCGGATTCGTGGGGCGGATTCTCGGTGTCGCCCTGCAGAAGAGAAACCCGCACACCCTCTGTCCTCTGGTCTGGCTTGGGCGTCGGTTCCTCGGCCACGCCCAGTGCTCTGGCCTCGCCTGGCTCTGCGCTCAGGGTCACTCCTGGGCGTGGGGGCCAGAGGGGATGCCGGGCGTCAAACTCGGGTCAGCTATGTGCCAGGCGGGCGCCCTGCCCTGGCCACTCTCCCAGGCCGCTCACACCCTCCCGGCTGTACAACCAGCCTCACCCCGCACACAGCTCCGCTGGCCCCGCTGCTGCGTCCTGCTCAATCAGCGATTTGCCTGACGGGCCCGGCCCCAGGCTGTCTGTCCCCTCTCCCCTGCTGGCACGGACACAGGCGGTGCTCGTGCTGCAGCCCGTCCCACCCCACACCGCCCGGCCTGGCCTGCTGTGTCACCACGGGCCTCGGCACGGGGCGGGCGTGGACGCCAACCCAGGGCAAGGAGCTGCCGGTGCCAGGCTCGAGGGCGTGCAGTGGAGAGAGCCCCGAGGCTGTGCCCGCTGCCCTGGCGCGGGAGGGCCCTTCCGAGAGGCCGCCCCGCAGAACACCGAGAACCTGTCTGATCGGCAGGGCCGTCTGCAGCCCTTTATCAGCAAGGGGGGGTGTGGGGGACCCTCGGCGGCCCCCAGGCCCGACTCCTCCCTCCCCATCCCCCGGCAGAGAGGTGCTCCTGGAACTGCGTGGTCCTCCGGGCTTTCTTGCAGGCTGTTGCTCTGGGGCCCCTCAGTCTCTGCGCTCGCCGCGGGGAGCACAGACACTGGGGCCTGGAGCCTCCCCTCGGGGCGGGCTGCCTCTGCCCCTCTCCTGCCACGGGTTAAGTGGCGGAGCCCGAAGGCAGCCGAGCCCCCGACCTTCCCGGCTGGACTGGCCGCATGGCTGTGGGGCTAGGGGGCGAGCGGGAGAGCTGGGTGCGCGCCTGGGGCTCCCGCCTCTCCCCAGAGCCCGGGGCTGCGGTAATCAGCCTTCCCGTCTGACTGCAGATCAGAAGGCGTTCACTTAGCAGTAATTAAGAGGAAAAGCTGATTTTTATCGGTTGCAGTTGTTAAGGCAGCTGCCCCCTCGGCCGCCGGCGCAAATGTTGTCCTGCACTGCCCCCCTCCGACGCCGCCGGGAAGCGCCCGCCGCCCGCCGATCCCGGCCCCTTCCTCCCGGCGTCCCGGGAACTGCAGACACAAAGGAGAATGGATTCCACTCGGAGACAAGCGGCTCTCAGAGCCTCTGGCTTGGAGCCAGGTGAGAGTCGCGACGGCGAGAGCAGCACCAGAGGAAAATGAAGTGTTCTCTGTGTGTTTTATCAGAGAGATGTTTTAATTATAAGCCCGAGGAGAGACAGCTCACAGTTTTTCTTTCTTCGGCGCATCAAGAGAGGCCGTGTAAGTCAATGCGTTCCGAGGAAGCCGTAAATCACAGGAATAGGGCAGCCTTCGATCTCCAATTACAGTGGCTGCCCAGGCGGCAAACGACCGGCCCTGGAAATTTTTATTTTATTAGGTTAGTTCCACTCTCTCCATTGAAATGTAGGAATATCATGCCACTCCGAGGAGAATTAACAAAGAAAAGAGAGTCTCCGGGAGAGGCTCCGAAATATTCTGCGACACCCACTGAGAGCACAGAGATCGCGCCCTAATAGGCCGTGGAGAACGTTGCAATTATTATCCAGTGAACCACATAAATTCTTTCAAGTTAACGTTTGAACTGGAGAGCTCCGTCTCTTCCAGCGGCCGGGAAGCGGCCCTGGGCCGGCCGGCGGGAGAGGAGGGGAAGGAGGGAGGCTGTACCAGCCTCCTGCCTCCCAGAGCCGCCTTGGCGGACCTTCGGACTGAAGCCCTGGCCCGGGTTTTGTCCCCAAAGCAGAGTTCGCAACCCCCTACACCTTCCTTTCGGGTTCTCTCTGGGGGGGGGGGGGTGCAGCTGAGGCAGGCTGCCGTGGGATTCTCAGCTGGCTGGCGAGAGGCCGGGAGAAAGCGCCTCCGCGCCCAGCTGAGCCCGGCCCCTCCGCCCCTCTCCTCCTGACTGCATATTAATATTTATGCGGTCATATGCATGAGCATATTATAATTTGCACAAAAGTCACATATACACTTTATAAGATTTATTTCAAGAAAACACATCCTCTTAGACTTCTGTAACTGTCTCGAGCAAATAAAATATTTAAGGTTATGAAATTTACTCCTGGACGTAGACCGATTCTTCTTTTTCATCACTGTGCTTTTTTTTTTTTTTCTAAGATGTTTGAAAATTCCCTGGACGGACTCCTTGTCCCCGATAGATTTCCAGCCCCGCCACTCCGGGGCTCAGCTCCGTGGGCCGCAGAAGAATGCGTGTAACGGCGGGGTAATCAAGTTAGTGCACATAAAGATGAATCATTAATGACTCTTGTACTCACAGTGGTAACGATTTCTGTTCATTATATTCTTCAATAGAGAGAAATAATTAAAAGTGTGGAAACGAGGATAAAAGCAGTGTGTAATCCTGTTACTGAGGAGAGCAAACAAAGCAGAATACCATTCTGGAGGAGTTCGCTGTGTCTCTCTCGCGCTTATTGAAGGTCTGGAAAACTTATGGCAGCGTTTTCCCTATGTGAAAACAGAGCCGCAGGAGCGGGCGGGTAACACAAAGGCCGGGAGGAAGGCGAGCTTCCCCGCTGCCCGGGCAGGGCAGCCTGTGGATTAGAAGGGGCTGGACGAACCAGGGCCTCTACAGTTGAGATCAATAATCCCAAGAGCAAGAGATCTTTATCTGCAAATGGTTTGCCTGGGTGCCAGTGTGTGTGTGTGTGTGTGTGTGTGTGTGTGTGTGTGTGTGTGTGTGTGTGCATGTGCGTGCGTGTATGTGCGTGCATGTGCTTATGTGTGTATGTGCATGTGCTTGTGTGTGTATGTGCATGTGCGTGCGTGTGTGTGTGTGTGTGTGTGTATGTGTGTGTGTGTGCTTGAATGTACGCCGGGGTGGGCCCAGGCCCCCTGCAGTCAATATTTACCGCAATCTTTTGCGAGAGCTTCTTTGTATTTTACTTTCAGTTTGCATAATAGTTTCTATGAATACTGTTTGTTAGTCCTTATTATTCCTTCCCGCAAATATTGACACTGGCTTTTCCTTTATTATGTATCTCTTTGACGGTTGGAAAGCTGAAATCACACAGACGGTTCTCCAAAAATATGTCCCGTATTTCACTCCCCTTTTCTCTTGCTGTGGGATCGGCGTCTTCCTCGTGACCCTGCTTTCTGGGGAGACGCGCCTCTGGGTTCGTGAAGGGTGTCATTCGCTCTCTATCCTAGCTGGAATTTATTCTGGAATAGGATTTCTTGAATGCATCTGACTGCGCTCTCCGGGCAGCTGTGGGCTGCGGCGTGCGGGCGGCCGCGCGTGGAGGGGCAGGGGGTGGGTCGGAGCCAGCGCTGCCTCTCCAGACCCTTCAGGGCCCTGCGCAGCCGACCTTCCCTCGGGGAAAGTGGAGCATTTCCAGCAGAGAAGAAATACAGAGAGTCAGCACTGACGCCACGAGGCGTTTGACTCCGCGGGGCGTGTGGCCATCCCCGCGGCCTGGCCAGGAGGGCACTGTCTGAGGCCGAGCCCCCACGCCCCAGGGCCGCCAAGGCAGGGTGGAAGCTCGTCCCAGGGGCGTGGGTGGCCCGAGGTCTGCTGGGTCCTTCCAGAGAGGAGACGGGCCGGGGTCTTGGGGGCCCCCACTGAGGCTGCGGGAGGAGGGCCACGGCGCGTCCAGAGCTGCAAACTGTCGGAGATCAGTGTTTGTCCTCAGCATCATTAACTCATTTTATTAGTGCAATTTATATATAAAAAACCCTGTAAATAAGCAGAAGACTTTGTTTTAAAGTGTCAGATTGGACATGTAGGCAGGATCCATTTAAATGTGTACGAGTGCACAAAGTTGTGTCGTCCTCATCTGCCTCTGCCCGCCACGGAGGCCACTTCCTGCTGGCCACTTCAACAGCTGCTGGCTGGGCGTCGATTTAACAGATGCCTGTAGAAGCGTTATTTGAACACACGCCGACAGAGAAGACTTCGGGTCGGACTTCACTAAAGCTCGGCCGCTTAAAAACTGCCCCTGAGTATGAACCTGGATCTGGGAGGCCTGTTCTAATATTTTAAAGCATCCGTGTCTGGTCAAAGCACGCCCAGCCTTCAGGTGGCTCTGAACAATTTCTTCATGTGAAACGTGTACATTTTTTTTCAATAAAATTATCAATAGATTTTTTTTCCTTTTGTGGCCATTAGAGATGAAATGTTGACCATCATTAAAATTGTCTAGGTGGGGCTATTTAGGATTGAGGAATATTCAGCTGCGTGCTTACGTTTTATACAATAGGCCCCTGCTTGGGTATTTCATTATTCGGTTCTATCTTGTCATGATTTGGGTAGTTTCCCCGCTGAAATCTCAAGATCATTTTCAAGTTTCTGATAACTCATACTTGATTTATTTTTCTCATTTTATGTGAGTCTCTAAAAAATTAATGATAAATGATAGAGAACAGTCAACATCCTTATTTTCTCAAGAGACTGGATTCCAGGTAAGATGCTGGCTCTTTGCTTAAAGGTGATTTATCTGAGGAGCCGTCTACCTACAGCTTCTGAATTGATTGCTGTCGGCTTCTCTGCCCGGTTTAATGATGAAGGAATATTAGCTATAATCAAATGCTATTTTGATGTTGTCACATGGAACTATAAGGCATGTGAAGGATTTTTGAATATTAAGTGGTTGTATCGGGCTGGTTCTGCATTACACAGTCAGAACACCCTTTCTTTTTTTCACTTATTTTAGAAAGAGTAAAAAACTTCCTCTTCATATACATATATTTGAATATTCAAGTGCATGTTTGAATTGATGACTTTACCTCCTTTTCTTTTTGACCTTTGTGTTTTAATTGGATAACTTAGACCCGTATTACAAATCCAACATTGTTTATAACATAATTCACTGTTTTCTACAATAGACCCTATTAAGTTCATTCTATAATTTCTTCAGGTTTGCCTTATAGTTCCATAGATTCTTCGGCAGAATATCTTAGTGTATTTTATTTCATCCTGTGTTTTTTAATTAAGAGACTAGCAGAGTTCACACTTTGGCTACACTCCTATCACACCACAGAAGGGTTTTGTTTAGACATCTTTTTTCGGCTTTGAAATGTAATTAGTTGTGTTGTCTACACTTCTAAAACCTGGATAACCTAGTGGCTCATTTCACACAAGAGTCACAGAGACACTAGTGTCTCCATGGGTTCTCTCTGACCATAAGCAAATGTGCCTTTTTATGGGGGTCACCTTGGGGCTCTGCGGGCTGGGGTGAGGCCAGTCCTGAAGGTCAGATGCTCCGGCCCTGAGCCCTGTGGAGCTGGGGTCAGGAGCTCGGGGCCACATGGCCACACTCGGCAGGACTCAGGGGCCCACAGTGCTGGGAGACATTCCTCGGCACGAGCTCCGCCGACTGGACTGTCTCCACGCTCAGGCTTGCTCACTTAGCTCGACCGCAGGATCACCTGGGGTCTGTGTTCCAGGTGAAGTTGGTTAGTGTCAGGGTCTTCACGAAGACCACCCAGCCCCGTTCTGCGTGGCCCTGTTCTTACTGCACACCAATATCACAATATCACCTTCGGTTTCTAGAGAAACTTGGAACATGCAAACCCAACAACAACAACAACAATAACACACACACGCACACGTTTCTAGAGGTGGATAAATCCTGGCAGGAGTGTGAACAATCTAACGGAATAGTTAGGGAGAATGGAGAATAGTATGCCCTCTCACAACGCAAAGTGAACCAACGTTGTAGAGAGTGAGTTATAATCTCATGCAAAAATATGCATGAGTCTCAGTGGTGTGATTTGAGTGAGAAAAGAATCTCGAACACTGCATCTGCTATACGTCCGTCCTTGTTAAGTCCATTATGAGGCATAGGACAATACACAAGTAAGCTTTTTATTTATTTTTATTTTTAATGTCTTAATTTTAGGCACTGTAATTGGCTATGCTGCTAATTACCAAAGGGTTTCAGAGCTCCAGCACCACACCCCAGCCAGAGGGCCCCACCTCTGCCTGCCCCCTGCCCTTCCCCTGCCTCCGTGATCAGGCTCAGTTCTGAGCCCGCGCTCAGGTTCCGGAGAAGGCCTGCCTGTGAGGCAGAGGGCTGCACGACAGTCAACGAGGAGGTGATGCTGGCAGGCCCGGGATTGGTGGGGCGAGATAGGGTCGCTCTGGAGGTTGAGCTGAACTCCGGCTCATTGTACTGCTGACTGGTGACTAATGACGCTCAAGGGGCGTGATGACGCGTGGGTCCCGGCCACCGTGGGTCCCGCGTGCTCCCCGCACTTGGTTTGTCTGTTTGGAGGGTGTTGCTCTCCGGGGCTGTTCCTGCCTCTTCATCAGGACTGATCCCTCGCACAGCCTGGGCACCACATGCGGTGGCAAGACTGGAGCCAGGGTCACTGCCCGCAAGGCCAGTGCCTCTTGTCCTCCCTCTGGCTCTCGGTCCCCCAACGCTTCCCCTAACAGTCACTGCCGATGTCTGCGGCAAGTGCCTCGCACATTAATCTTGGACGTTCCACGGTCTCTGCTGCCCTGGCTGGAACTCCCGGGCAGCTCTGCCCGCTGTCCTGTCCCTGCACGAGCCTGGACATGCGCGGGAACCTCCGGAGAGGACGGGAGTCATCGAGCGATCGTCCATGTCCCCCTTGATGTGGCCCTTGGCGCCACGGCTGCGTTGAGTCCTCTCTGACTGCTCTGTAACACCCCGATTTAAACAGCTCTTAACTCGTTATTTGCTTTTTGCTCCCCCAGGACACAGAGACCTCGATTATACTTTTAAAAAAAATTAGTTATAACCGTCAACATTTAAAACCGTTATTGTTCAGTCATCTACATGTAAGGTCACAACACTTTCCTAGACACTCTCAGTTTATGGTACATGTTTCCCCATATGATACACAGTGTGTATGTGAGCTGGAACAGCTGAACCTGGGTCTCCAGATGTGACGAAGCCACAATCGGAGCAGAGAAAACACAAACTCACCCGCTACTGTCTCTGAGTGCCCCTCTGGGTAGTCTATACCCCTATTTTATCCCTCGATTAGTCTTCATATTCTAAAATTTTTATGATACTGAATTCATGTACTAATACTCTTTATTTTGGGGGGGTGGGAGAGTGGGGTAGTTCCTTTCTCAGAATAATTATGTAGAAATTCATTCTTGCTGTTATTGTCTACATTGAAGCAATATTTGATTCTACTTACAGCAGAAAAATCATCTATTGTATCTTCAAAATGAATTTGTTTATCTATTATCCTAATAATGGATGTTGGGTTGTTTCCAGTTAGGGCTGTAAAAAATAAATCTGTTATAAATATTCATGCAGGAATCGTGTGTGGACTTACGCTTTAATCTCTCATGGGTAAAACTTTCAGAATTTGAATAGCTGTGTAATATGGTTTTCGTATGTTAACTTTTCAAGAAACCGCCAACATCTTAAAAAATGGTTCAGGCATTTCCCGTCCCCACAGCAGTCCATGTGATCAGTCATGTCTCAGGCCCAGGACACTTAGCAAAGATAGTCGCTTGCATTTAAATCAGTTAATAGGTGTGTAGTGGCGCCTCACCATGATTTTAAATTGAATTTCCCTAACGAATGGTGATGTCAGGCATCTTCTCATGTTTATTCGCCATCTACATATCTACTTCGGTGATATATCTGCTAAAAATAGTTTGCCCATTTTTTTTAATTGGGTTATTTGTACTTTCATGATTGCGTCCTACACATTCTTTATATATTCTAGCTGTGACTCCTTTATCAGATACATCATTGAAATATTTTCACTAAGTCAGAGACTTGCCATTTTACTTTTAAAGTAATTATTTTTTGAAGAGCAAAGATTTTAAATTTTGAAGAAAGGCAATTGATCATTTTTTAATAGGTTGAACTTTGAATGCTATATCTAACAGTTCTTTCCTAACTCAAGTTCACAGAGATTTTTTT
This sequence comes from Sorex araneus, assembly GCF_027595985.1. Classification (NCBI taxonomy): domain Eukaryota; kingdom Metazoa; phylum Chordata; class Mammalia; order Eulipotyphla; family Soricidae; genus Sorex; species Sorex araneus. Next base: position 193,226,195 of record NC_073302.1, on the reverse strand, counting down.
CCCACTTCTGTAAATTTTTTTATAAGTCTATAAATCGTGTAAGTCTTACAATTTAGGTCTATGGTTCATTTTGAGTAAATTTCTCTGAGATTTAGGTCAGTATTCATTTTTTGCATATAGATGCCCTATATTTCTTGCACCGTTTCTTCAAAAACTGTTCTTTATTCATTGAATTGATTTTGTTCCTTTGCTGAAAATTAATCGACCGTATACATGTGCTTTAAGATCTGGACTTTCTATTACTTTAAGTCAATCATTATTTCTTTCATCAAGATTATATTATCTTCACTACTGTAGTTTTTACAATATACCTTGAAATCAAATGAGGGTCCTCTGACTTAGGTTTTCCTTTGCAAGACCGTTGACTTTTCTCATCTTTATACTTCTATGCACAATTTTTTAATCAACTTGACAATTTCTTAAGAAGACGCCTCCTGGAATTTTTATTTAGATTTTATTAAAACCATATATCAATTTGATAAGAAGTGAAATCCTAAATAGATTAAGATATATCTTTCTATTTATTGTCTTTAATTTTTAGCAATATATTTTCCCTTAAATCTATATGCATTAAACCTAAGTCTAAATATTTGACAACATATATAAATAATTTAATGGTATTTTAAAATTTCAAGTAGATTTTTTTGTATGTTTCTATTCTGTCCATTGGCCATATTTTATTCAATTGTTAATTTAAATAAATGTTTCATATATTTGTAATTCTCTGAACACATATTTGTATTACCTGGGAGGAAATACAGGTCTATTGTTTCCTTTACAGTATCTGTCTTTTTTGTTTTCTTACCTTCTGTCCTGGCCTGGCCCTTTGTTGTGATGTTGTGTGGGGAGGGAACCCACGCTCTGCCAAGGCAAAGCCCAGCTGGTCTGTGCCACGAGCTGTAGCTGAAGTGATGGAGATGCCGCTTGTTGCATCAGGAAGCCCCTTTAGCTACAGTTTCCTTAGGGGGTAGCAGAGACTTCTAGGCTCGCTGACTGTCAGGAGCCTTGGCGTGAGTCTCCCTCATGATGGAAGGACTGGTCATTAAAGGCTGGACAGACCTTACATTCCTAGGGCAGCTTACACATTCCTCTGCTATGACTTGTTTTCAGCGAGGTGCTTGACTCCTGGTCTTCTAGTCACTCAAGTCACTGTTTCAGCGCATTTCCTACACCTTGTTCCTGCCTGCTTTTTGCTTAAACCCTAGTGCTTAAATGCTTTAAATAGAAGAAGCAATACATCTCTATTACAGATGAGCTGATGCAAATAACAATCACAACACACACAGTTGTAATATCCTGTTAATCACCGATTTCTCGGGTGGGCTCAGTAACATCTCATTTCGTCCTTTCCCTGAGATCTAAGAAGTCTGTCTCAACTCGGCCCTCCTAACGATGTTGCACTGGGGGCTCTTCAGGGTCAGGGGAATGAGATCCAGCTTGTGACTGGATTTTGCATATGAATACACCCTGGGAAGCTTGCAAGGCTGTCCCATGGGGGCAGGAAACTCTCAGAAGACTGCCAGTTTCTCCCAGAGGGAGAAGTAGGCTAAAGATATCTTCTCCTAGAGGGAGAAGGAGGCTAAAAAGCGCTTGCGGCCGCGCGCTTCTGAGAGCTTGCTTTTAACTTCAACACTTCTCTGGGTGTTGGCCATTGATGGGATTACACAGACCTGGGTTCCTCTGCCGGTACCTTCATGCATGAGGCCTGTCCGAACGTGCAGAGAGGAGCCTCCAGCATGGCTGCAGCTAGGTTCCGGTGGTCTTTGGCCGCCGGGAGCTCTGCTTGGGGTATGTCGGTGCAAATAACAATAATGAAAATTAATTTCTCTTTCATCCCCACGTTAAGGGAATCCGGTCAATGAGCACATCTGTCTGAGAGCAGATTACGCGGCTTCCAACGACTAAACAGTAACCCTGGTCCTAAACAGCAACCCTGATCTCCTAAAGACCTTCCTGCTGACATCTGATGGCTTATTTTACTGCTACTTAAATTTGGCAGAGGCGCGTGAAGACTTCCATTAATAGAATGTGAAAGAGGAGACATCACCCAAGTTAGGTCATCCACGTCCTCTCCTGTCCTCCCTCCCTCTGAAGCCTCACCACACAGCAGGTAGAAGATCCTTCCAGCTGCGAGCCAGGACCTGGTGTGCACCTACATAAGCAAACATCTCAGACGACAACGAGAGGCTTTTAGCTGATCCCGGTCTCCGACTACCGAGTGTCCGCCTGAGACTCGTGCAAACACCACAGGATGAGCAGCCTCGGGCTGGCAGGGTCCACATCACTCCACTGGTAAATACTTTTGTTGTTGTTGTTGTTGTCTGCGATGCTCAGAGGCTATTCCTGGCTCTGCGCTCAGGAATTACTCCTGGTGGTGCTCGAGGGACCATAAGGGATCAAACCCTGGTCAGCTGCAGGCAAGGCGAACAGAACACCCTAGGCACTCTGTCCCCAGCAAATGCTTTTATGCCGATATGTTGGAAATGACTGCAGACAGTGAGGAGAGAGATTTGTTGTTTTAATTTTGTTTTTCTGTCCTTCAACTAAAGCATGCTGATCATATCTTTCCATAATTCAAGTTATTTTTTCCTGAACAAAGTGTTAGGGGCACTTACTTTGTAGTTTCTCTACAGGACTGTGGTCTCCCTGGGAACCTTTACAAGTATAAATTAATAGCCAACAGCTGAGCAGTGGGCACTATTTTCTTTATTTTCCCCTGATCTTACAATGCATGGAAGTCTACATATGACTTGGGTATTTTTGAGCCATTGTCTGTCTTGCAGAAACAGGGTCATATTTTACACTGTGCTATTTCATTTTTCATTATTCTTCCATTGCCTGCTGGGACATATTTCATCTTTAATTATAACTTCATCCTGAATTTATAAAGACGTGGTTGGCAGAGAATACAGTTACTAAAGGCATTATTGGAACAGATTTATTTGAAAAGGAGAGTACAGTGATGACATTTGCAAGAAGAGGTGTTCCTAAAATAGCGAAGGGAGACGCTTAAGGAGAGCCATGAAAATACTGTTGAGGCGGATCAATTCGACACATTCGCAGGTGCTGGGTGACTCCTCTGTATGGTGGGAACCAACCAAGGCAGGGAGCATGTGCTGGCCGATGGGTAAGACCCTCTGCTACGAGGTTCTGTTTCCAGTAAGAGAAGGACCACCACTTCCCGCCCTGGAGGGAGCAGAGCAGTGCAGGGACCAGAACGAGACCCTCGGGATGTTCCATCCTCAGGATCCCGGGGCAGGCACCGCCTCTGCCACATGGTGCCCTGGGCACGGGACTCCCGGGCCTCAGAATGACTCTCTGCCTCCGGGTGCAGCACAGAGTGTGGCAGGTCCTGCCCTTCTGGTCAGCGTGAAAGGACTTGGAGGCCAACTGGGAGCACCAGCCCCACCTGTGTCGCATTTGTTCAAGACACTCCAAGGGCATCAGAGACAAGGCCCTCCATTTTGGAAGCTCAGACGCACGATCTCTTAGACACTCTGAGGTTCTTGGCCAGGCTGTGAAGACTCAAATGAGGAAGATGCTGCTGGGAGCTGGAAGGAGGGTTGCTGAGCCTGCGTGATGCCTCCTCTTGTCACTGCGTATTCCCAGCTGCTGAGGGACGGGCTCTGCCGGGATCCAGAGCAGACTGTCCTGCAGTCTGAGTGGTTGGCATCATCCAAGATGAGACTAGGAACCACCACTTCCTGAGGACACTGGCAGAGCCTCCCGGAGCATCCCGGAGCATCCTGGAGCTTCCTGGAGCATCCCGGAGCATCCCAGAGCATCCTGGAGCCTCCCGGAGCATCTCAGAGCATCTCAGAGCATCCCAGAGCATCCCAGAGCATCCCGGAGCACATCCTCCTGAATCTGAAACCCTGCTGCCATCTGAGAGGGAAGAGCTTCTGCGCCAGTGAGCTGCCGGCAGGAACAGCCCGTGACCCCTGCGGGTCAGGGTGAGCATCTCTATTTGAAGGGCCTCTGTCTCGGCCGTCCAGCCGTTTGCTGCAGGTGAGAATTTTGGAGGACTTGGAGGCCAATCAGGGAGTGGACTCGGAGAAGCTCAACAAAATCCTCCTGGAGACTTTGTTGGAAAAAGAAAAGTTCTGGTCAATTGGCAGGTTGGTGCCATCTTAAGCCTCTTGTAAATTTTGAAGAATTTGTTTTCTTGTCGAAGGATTTTTCACCAGAGGTAGGAGCATGGCTCAAACCCTGTCAAACATTGCCTGAGTGGAGTTCAAAACAAATAAAATGATAGTACGTCAAGATGAGAATCCAGGAAGTGTTGCCCCTCCTCAAGTCATCCTGTCTGTTCTGGCCAAGCAAGTTAGTGTGTCTTGAATCTGCAAAATATATGGCTTCAAGTATTGACCAACGTGATTGCCATTAATAAGAACATTTGCAGCTGACTTCAAGTTGAGGATGGCAGAGAATGTCCTTAACTTTTTAAAAGTCTCTTCATAATTGCAGTTTCTTATTTCATCTGAACATCAGTGTTATTGTTATTTAAGTTGAGCTTTATGCAGACATCAAGAATATGTATTGTTTTTGTCCAATTTATATTTAGTTGTCTTGCTTTATTCAGAAAGACCGCTTTCTTTTATGAAAAATATACTTACGTTTTTCTCACTTCTGGGTTCAAGTTCATTCTCATCTGGGCTGGAGAACAGAAACATCCTCATTTTTTCCATAGTTTCCATGCAGATATATATATATATATATATATATATATATATATATATATATATATATATAAAGAGCAGGCATGGTTTGCTGTAAACTCGAGTTCTGTTTTGAGCTTGGCTATATTACTTCTACAAAGAACTAAAGGCAAACATCCTCTTTTAAATATTGGTAAGAAAAGGTCAACCCACATTCCCCTGGTGTTTAAGCTGGTGACAATTCTGACTTCAAATGCTGTGTGTGTTGGACCCTGGGAACTGAGAGTCAAAACCATCTGCTTCTGAATCCCTGTGCCCCCGCTGTGCCTCCTCCACAGTCTCTGGGCGGCATAAATGGAGGAGGCATGTTCTCTGTTTCGCCACTGTTCTGAGCATCCTTGTAGCCAGATTCCCTGACTGCTGCTCCCTGGAAGAAAATAAATTACTCTCCCCCCCCCCCCACACACAGAAACCTCCCTTCCGTGTCTGCACAGAGAGAAAGCACCTCGATTGCACACAAGGTTATCACAGCCCCCCTGGGTCTTTCCAGCACCCCCTGGGGAGTGGGACCCCTATTTGCAGAAAGATTGCTGACGGCTTTAGATTAGTATCTGACAACCCAGGTGCAACGGCCTCCCTGTGCGGGCTGGGCAGGGAGCACCCCGCAGTGTGACTTACAGGCTCAGGCTGGCAAGGGGCAAGGGGCAGCTGATGTCCCCATGATCACCGACAGCCCCCCGGGGGATTTTCACATCTCCGGGCTCCTTTCTGCTTCGAATCTGTGCTCTCGACCCATTCCTTTCTCTTGCTCTCCAGACATCGGTTCTGTTCTGAAACACACAAAGAAGCAATTTCGAATGTGCCTCTGCAGAAGACAGGTCACAATTCTGGGGACAGAAATGTGTTTAAGAAGAGAAAGTAGAAAATGTGGGCGTTTTTTCTTTTCTCTTTTTATTTTTTTTGCACCTGAACGCACAGACAAGTGCAAGGCTGGGAAGAAGCAGAAACTGGACGATATTCATCATTAAAAAAATGAGTTGCTTTTAAGGCTGCACTCAGCGGGGAAAACAAAAATTGCACATTTCGGTCGGTCTTGAGGGACCTCCGAGATTGTTTCGGGCTTAATATTTCTACCTCAAACTCAACATTATACTCGATTAATCTGCCCCTGTCCTGCTGCTGAGGGGGCCAGAAAGAGCCTTATTCTTTCTTGCTGGGAGGAACTTTCTCCTTGGAGAATGCAGCACACAAATTGCAAGATTAAACTTTTTTTTGGCTCTGCAACCTAAGCCAATACAGCAAGACCTTGCAATGTCTTACAGAGAAAATGGGCAGAGAGAGCTTGGGAAACATAAATTACAGCGACTGAAATGAACACTCGCAGGCAGCCCACGGGAGCGGGCGAAATTTCTCACCTGGAAGAGGACTTCCTGCGGTGAGTGATGTCTCCCGGAGTCAGCGCGAGCGAGGGCGAGGGAGGAAGTAATGGGCTGGAGGTGGGGGAAAATATTGACCCTTCGCAACACCGCAGTCTTCGAGACCATCAGAGCTCCCCTGTGGCCCAACAACTTAATTTTCTCTGCGCCTTGACTACCCGGGGGAAGAACTTGTGAAAAGCTACGCGTGGCTCTTGGTGTTTCTGTCAAATAGGAGACGGGAATGTTTGTGATGGTTTTGTAGCCGGCCTCTGTGGCTGTTTTCCCAGAGCCGCGACCTTCCGTGTGCGGGACACGTGGTTGTGACACGACGTGGCGTGTTCCAGAGCGTCGGGCTGCCGCTCATCAGCAGGAAGAACCGGCGGGACTCCTTGGTCCAGTGAGTCTCCGCACAGAGGCGCTGCCGGGGCTGATGGACCTGCACTTGCTCCAAGGTACCACCCTCGGGTCCCCGACAGAGGGGGAGGGCAGAGCCCTGCGCTGGACAGGGAGCTGGTCCTTAGAGCAGGCTCCGCGGCTCACGCACTACTGAGGATGTGGGGCCTTCTGAGGCCAAGTGTCGGCACCCAGAGGGGGCCGGTCTCGGGACACCACCGGCTCTTTCAAGTGTTGCAAACTGGAATGAAACCCAGAGCCAACGTACTGGCAGACTCCTCCAAGGGCGAGTTTGAAACGGGAACAATGGGGTCCCGAGTGATGGTATAGCGGGTAGGGCACTGAACCAGGCTCAATCCCTGGCACCTCATATGGTTCCCTGAGCACAGCCAGGTGCGGGCCCAATCCCGCCCCCCCAAAACAAAAACCCTGTGATGAATAATTACGTCGATAATAGCAGAGCTTCGCTTGAAGTCCACATATTTCTCCTGAAAACAATCACATAGAAAAACTCAGATTTGTAGTTGCCCCGGAGGGAACATTCCAGAAGCTTAACTTTATTATTCTTTGTAATAAGTCAGTGGGCTTGAAAGCAAAAGAGCCCCATTTTTTATAAAGTTCTTTGGTGAAATTAAGTAAAACCTAAGACTGCATCCCTGTGGTTATGTTATCACTGACCATACGGGAGGATCAGGCCGTAAGGCCAGACACGTCGCTTGCCGCAGACTGAGCCGACTCTGAGAGCCTCGTGTTTTGTCGGAGAAGCTCATTCCCCACGGCCTTTAAACAAAGGTCTCGGAGGCAGAGAAAGCAGCCGGGCCCCTCGGGAGAGCTGCCGGGAGCTCTGCGGGTTTAGGAGGCCCTGCTCAGCCCAGACAACACTGAGAAGACACTCAACCCTCACACTTCTCTGAGCCGCGGCAGAACATGGCCGAGACGGGGGCCGAGACGGGGGCCGAGACGGGGGCCGAGACGGGGGCCGAGACGGGGGCCCGAGCCCAGGGCATTTCACTGTTCATAGAAACCAGGCCGGGTGACCGTGTTGGGGATACCCTAGATTTTAAGCTATGAGTTCAGATTCTCCTTCAGCTGGGAAAATTGCCTTTCCGGGGTCGCGTGTCACTGACATGTTCTTACTGTGTGTGTTGGCTCTGTGATTCTCGTGTGTAATGAAGATGTTTCACTGACCTATTGGATGAGCCTAAATTTCCTCTTACGCAGGATATTGGGCGTGTCCATCTTTTTCCGAGGGTCACACTATCCAAAGCTGTCCTGACTTACTGTCCAGCCTCACCAGGAATGGTTGGTGAGCGTCCTCTGGTCCGTGCTGTCCATCCTCTGACTCACAGGACCTTACCACGGCGGTGACCGCCAGCCCGCTCAGGGGGTGACAGGGGCAAATGTTCTCTTTCGAAAGAACAGAGTCCCCTCTGGACCTGGGAGCCCTTGGGGACAGTCTGGGAGTTCTGTCCTGGGGTCCCACACTTCCCACAGAGCACTTCTGGGAAAAGGCTGACCCTTCCGTCACTAAGACCTAGTGAATACGCCAACAGAATCTACTACTTGAGTTGAGAACATGGAAAAAGATATCAAGTCTATGAAATATAAATGAAAATATTTAAAATACCCCACGCTGGAAACACTGCGACATGGCTCTTATTGTTGAGATCAGACAGAGACCCAGCGGCATCGGGAAAGACTTGGTAGAAAGTAACTAAGTACCGAAGTGCCTCCTCGGTAAATTAGTGGAAAATAAAGAAGTGTTTCGACAAAGATATTCCAGGTCCAGAATTTCTGTAGCAATTATTAAAGCAAGAAATAAAACAAAAAATCAAAGAAAAGGAATATGAAAAAGATAAGCAAGTGAGCGAAGACAAATTTCTTCGGTAAATGCGTGCAGACATGTTAGAAAATAAACACATTGCTAGGTCTGTTTCTCAGTACTTTATATGTGAAAGGAAAATATCAGATGACAATGGCGTTGGAGGTGGGGACCTTCCTGTCTCAGTGTTTCTTATTACAATTATCAGAAGATGTTTGCTTTTGCATATTTGTTATATTTCATATATGGATTGATTTTCATGCAGCCACGAAGGGACATTAAACATAAAGATTATCTAAAATATGAATAATGTGTCAAACAGGTTTGGGAGGATAAACGGATAAGGATAGAGGGGAGGAGAGACAGTGGCACAGGTATAGAGGAGAGAAAGACGATAGTCCCAGGGGCTGGAACGACGGCAGGAACCATCAGCACAGTGGCGGAGGCTGGTGTCCGTCCACCGCTCACGGCTCTGTTAGATCCTCTCTGACGGCCCAGCCCTGTCCTGCCCTTTGTCCAGCTCTCACTGGGGGCCTCCCAGGGGTGCAGGAGTGCAAGGAGCCCGTGTGGCCGTGCCTGGACAGGGCGAAGAGGTCAGAGGTCACAGAAGGACCTGGCTGAGCCTCTCCCAGCCCAGCCCCCCACCCCGGCCCCCTCATGGACACCTTCCACCCAGGCGGGGTCCGGAGCAGCAGAGAGGTGTGGTGGATGGACAGAGAGCCCGTGAGGCTGGCAAGGATAGAAGCAAGGACAAGCCCCGCCCAAATGCCCCCGCGGGACGGCCCACCCTGTGCCAGCACGGGCCAGAGGGATCGTTGGCACTGGAGCAGGAGACAGTGGGGAAGACCAGAAGCGGAGAGGGCACACCCGCCCGGGGAGAGTCATCTCCCCCGTGAGGATAGCGCCCCTGGGCGGGCGCGCCCTCGCCCCAGCAGCAAGGGCCGGACTCCGGGAGAACAGAGCCAGGCACGACCCGTGTGGGGTCGCAGGATGGATTTTAGCATCACGTCTCCGGTGCTGATTGATCCTGCAGAGTAAAGGGCCGGGAGCCACCGAGGCCGCGCTTAGCATTCCCGCGCTGTCCTGAGCCGGCCCGCGGAGAGGGACTTTATTTTCAAAGCACACGTGGAGAACTTCCCAGAATCAATCTCACCGGGGCCTGAGAGACCGTCTCAAACTGTTAAGATATTTATGTCCCCCAACCAGAGGATATCGCTGACCCCTTGAAATTACTGCGAATCAATAAGGAAAATATGACCCGACGTCTTTTATTTTGCTAATATAAGCACTCTATCTCAATTAGTGGGGCAGCCTGTGGCCAAAGCAGTAGCACCCCAGGGAGGGCATTTGCCTTGCACACAGCCCACTGGCCCACTCCCTGGCACCCCGAGGTCCTCTGGGCCCTGCCGGGAGTGACCCATGAATGCACAGTCAGGAACGAGCTCTGAGGACCACCAGAAGTGGCTTAAACACAAACCTCCCCAAATCGACAGGGTATCAAAGAACCCTCTTAAAGAAAAGTGTGAGCGAGACGGTAGATGGCCCCGAGCACGGAGCCCGGCTGAGCCTTGAGCATGGGCGTAACCCAGAAGACAAGAAAAAAGAAAATAGGATTTCACCGCAACCCAGTCAACGCGCACATCAGTGCTAGAGGTCAGAGCAGGAGGCCCGGCCCAGTCAGGCGAGCTGCAGGGGGGCGAGGGCCCTGGGGGTCCCGGGGGGTGGGGCAGAGACCCTCCCGAGTGGCGCCCCTGGAGGTGCGGGTCGGTCCCTGCCTCCTCACCGCAGAGTCTTGTGCGGGAGGCGCCTCCTGAGCGGGGCCTTGGCTCACCCTCGCCGCGAGTCCCCGCACCCGAGCTCTGTCTCCAAGCAGGGCAGTCTCTGTCCCCAGAGCAGAGGCCAGGAGCACGGTGACGCCCCAGGACGGGCTGAGCCAGGTGCCTGGAGGAAGCGCGAGCCCCCGCGTCCCCCCGCACTCGCTGCCCAGCCGAGGCTTCCTGGCTCACCCCTTGCCTGCGCAGAGCCACCCCCACCGCACAGCCCGGCTCCGGCCAGTGGCCAGTTCCTGTCAGGAGGCTGCCCTCGTGCCCAGGAGGCCGTGTCCACCTGCCCAGCTGCTGCCGGGGGCAGGGCACAGGAGGGTTCGAGTTGAGCCCAGCCCCGTCACCCGTCGGGCCCGGGTGCTGCCAGTCTCAGGGGCTCCTCGCAGCTCCCAGAGCCCCGGGGCCCAGCTGAGCCTGGGCCGCTGCCCCAGGGGTGAGCCCCGGCCTCGCCTGACGCCCACCCTAGCGCCTGCCCCCCACGCTGCCCGTCTGCGGACAGTCAGCCCGCCAGTCTGACGGGGCGGGCAAGGCTGGCACTCCACGCGGGTGTCCCCTCCTGCGGGGCTGGCCCCGCACTTCCTGCGTAGCGCCCACTCCCACTGGCACCCCCCGGCCTCTCCCCCGCCCTCCCGCGGTGTGGTCTGCGCCTGACTCTCCTGCTCTCCCCCCCGGGGGCGACTCCGGCTGTGACACCCCCACGGCCGCAGCGTCCCTGGGCCCGAGTCTGCCCTTCCCCCTCCCCCCATCCCTTCCCACCACCCCGGGGATCCAAATCCCACCTTTGCCCATCTCTTAGAAGCGAGACCGTCTGCCCCCGCTTCTAAAGCTGACGCCAGGTGACACTGAGCAGTGACCAGGCCCCGCAGGGCGTCCCCTGAGCCCTGTCAGGAGTGACCCCGAGCCCAGCGGGGGTGGCCCCCCAGCAAAGAGACAAAACACTCGGCCCTGCAGACACTCAGCCCTGGGCTGAGCAGTGGGCGCTGGACCGGGATGGACCCCCGATGGACCGGGCCATGGTGGTCAGCGTGGAGATGGGCAGAGGCGGCCTGGCCCCCGGGAACGGGGAGCCGCCCATTCGAGGAGGCGGCTCAGTCTGGTCTGTCTCCCGTTGGCACGGTGATGAATGGATCAGTTGCCATTTTCATTTGAATAATAAAATATTTCACAGTCGTAGCCTTTCTAAATGAAGTTAATAGAAACAATTAGGAATACGCTGTTTGTTTTTATTTTTACCTAATAGCACCCGGAGAATGTGCTAGAACATGCCCTACGAACACATTCATTTACACATCCTTTGTTTAATCAGAGGGTATTGCACTGACTTTCTCACCGGCAATTATTAAATGTGGTAACTTAATTACCACAGCCTCTTGGAGGGACCCTAACAGGCTCAATGCGGAGCGGCGCGGGCTGCGGCTCACAGATTAGATCACAATGGGGGGCGGGGAGAAGGCGCAGGAGACAGCTATATATCTTCTGTGCTTCTTCTTAAATATCTATTTTTCATTCCAGACTTTCTCATTCCCTTAGGTGCAGTATGAACTTAAAAGCAGCCCTGATTCTTCATAGGACTCTTAGAGTATATGATAGATCAATAATTTGTTGGTTTGTTTATGAAATATGCCAACTTACTAGGACAGAGTCATTTTTAAGAGGGAGCCAAGATCAATATATATGTGCATAGATTTATGGGTGTTTTTGTTACAATCAGAATAAGTCTGTTTAAAGAACTGGAAACGGCCGGGCTGGCTGTTTCCAGCATGATCTATTGGTTCCTGGGTGCCACTTTAATTCCAGAGACTAAAAATATCACATCTGAGACTTTTATTCTGATAAACTCTCCTTGAATGTAATTAATTTTAACAGCCAGAATTTAAAATTGCGGACAAATAGCAATCTAGCTGTAGCAGACGGCATCAGCTCCAGGATTCACTCCCTTTCTTGGGCATGTCAAATATTTGCTCATGCCAATGAATTTTAGCATTACAGCCCTCTGAATTTTCATGCGGCATTTTTTCCCTTCGGAGAATTAAGGAAGGAAAAGAGAGATGCATGGCCTTAACTATGCATTGTGACTGAGATATCACCCCATCAATTTGTCACCTTGGGCGCCTGCATTAACGGCTCTTTCTCTAGGGCTGGTTGGGAAGGGTCAGAGTGCTCGGAGCTAGGGCGTGGGCAAAGGCAGAAGACACGGGCAGACGCCCCCACTTCCGGGGTCCTTCTACGAGCTCCGTCTCGCCGAGCACCTGCTCTCTTTGCCGTGGTGGGAGCAGCCCCATGGTCGCTGTCGGTGGTGCCCTAGAGCAGGGGACAGGACCAGGGACAGGACCAGGGACAGGACCAGGACCAGTGGCCGCGGCAGCTGCGTTCCCGATAGCCTGCAGAGGAACGGCCGGGTGCGGGTGACACGCCCAAGCGGGGGATGTGGAACGTGGTGGGATCGGCCCCCCCCCAGCCTGCGTGTTGTGATGGATTCCTGAGACTCCCCCTTGAACGGCCGAATACGGCTTCTCTCCCGCGCACCCGTCCCTGACTGCACGGAGGGACGCAGCTCGGAGGCGGGCGCACGCCTTCCCTCTCAGGTCAGCAGGGAGCAGTCTGGCCTTTGTGCCCTGAAGTCGCACGGCAGTGCAAACTGCAAGTGCAGGGCCGGAGAGAAAGAACAGCGGCCGGGCACTTGCCTTGCGCACGGCAGGCCTGGGTTCGACCCCCAGCACCTGTACCACTCCCCACGCCCTTCGGGGGGGATCGCTGAGCACTGAGCCAGGAGGAAGCCCTGAGCACAGCTGGGGGTGACCCAACAGCCAGAATAAGCCCCTCCAAATACACGTGGGGGTCTTATCAATGCCAGCAAAGCGCAGTGGGGGGTCCGAGGCTGGCCCAGGGCCTCTCCCTGGCCCCGACGCCTCGGGGCACTGCCCGGGTGGCCCTGCTGGCTGCCGAGGAAACCTGGCTGGACGGTTTCTTTGGAGTGACCACCGGGGGCCCTGAGGTCCACTTGGGACTCCCCCACCCCCCCAATCACAAATAAGCAATTTAATTCTCTTCTTTCTTACTCCAGCTGCCTTGACTGAAGCCAACGGGTGAGGCTCTCTGGCCATGAACAAGCTTTGCTTTGCTTTTCCTTTCAAGAGGCCAGCACAGAGTTTCGGGCCCGTCCCTGCCTGCTGGGCGGGGCCCTGTGCCATCTGAGTGGGGGTCCGCTCAGGGGAGCAGCCTGGGGCCTGAGCATGCTCTCCCGGGCCCCCAGCCCCCAGCTCCTCTCGCACTGCGTGTGTTAAAGGGGTGTCACCAGGTGGCTTCATCGCCCCCCCCCCCCCCGAGTGTCCGCCAGGTGCTTCTCCCCACGGCCCTTTGCGGCCCGAGTCTCCTGGGCCGCGGGTATCTTCGGGAGCACCTCTCTCTGCTCTCCCTGTTTCCTCAGCCCCCGCCGGGCTGCCCCCGACACAGCGCACAGCTGGCTTCCCCGACACACGCCACCGTGGACCTGCTGCCTCGCCTGAGTCTCCCCAAGGCCTCCCGCCCCGGGACAGCAGGCTGGCCGTGGTTCATCCTGCCTGTCCATCCATCATGGAGGGGTGAGCGTGGAGCCAAGGAGGCAGGAACACAAACAAACGCTTTCTTTGCTTGGGTTTGGGGTCACGCCCGGCAGGCTCAGTGCTCAGTCCTCTGTACTCAGGCATCACGCCCTGTGGGGTCCGGGGACCACGTGGGATGCCAGAGCCCAGACCCAGTTTGGCCACCGGGAGGCACAGCGCCTTCTCCAGGGCACTGTCTCCCTCGCCCGAGAATGGTCGCGTTATTAGGAAGTTCGGACGGGTGTAGTAGACAAATGATCACAGAGAGGAAGTCAGGTGCTAGAGAGGCTTCTGGGACCTTGGTCGAGACCCTGAGCAGGGCAGGAAGGGGGCGGGGAGGGAGGAAATGACGCCAGAGAAGCGCTCGAACCCGGTGCAGGCTCTGCCGGCACTTCCCGGGTGCAGATTCGCCAATCCAGAGCTTCACCCAAGGGGAGCAGCTGCCCAGACCCTGTGGAATAATTGGGTGGGTCGCCCGAACCTGCACCCCCCCCTCCAGCTTGGGGACCAGTGTCGGGTTCTCACCCAAAGCTCACCGCACCCCAGCTCTGTGGGGGAGGCGCAGTGGGGAGTCTCTTCTCTGAGCCGGGAGGGGGGGAAGCCCGGACGCGTCCGAGCAGGGTGGCCTGAGTCCCTGTGCCCTGGGGCCTCCCCTGCGCCTCTCCAGGGGGACGCGGGACTCCTGGGACCCCCCGTCCGTCAGACAAGACCCGGGAGAGTCCGGGCGGAAGTCCTTGGCCTTCCTGGTCAGGCAGGCGAGGACGGAGGACGGCCGCGAGAGGCCGCCGGGCTGTGCTGGGGTCAGTGCAGAGCCGGGCAGCCGGCCACGGGGGCCAGAGCCAGGGCCAGCGCCGCGCCGGTGCTCTTTCTCCGGGTCACTCCGCCACATCCTCCAAAGGCTCTGCCGTGCCCCTCGGCCGGGCCCCTCCCCGCCGAGCCCAGGGCCAGCGCTTCCCTGCGGCTCTTGCTCTCGCTTTTGTGTTGTTTTGGAAGCAGGAAAGTCCCCCTGTGCCTGGGCCTGGTGGCGTGGACGGGGCCTGGGGCCTGTGACCCAGCACACGCTGCTCGGGCTGCAGACACAGCTCATGAGTGTGCCCTGGCCGGGCGGAGTGAGAGTGGGCTGGAGCGGGGGCGGCCTTCCAGGGGCCCTTCCCCTGCCGGCGGTCACAGGCTCTCGGATGGACGCTGGACCTGCCACGCCAGCTCCCGAGACCCCGGAGTGTGTGTCCCTGCCCGCTGCCGCGCGGGCTCTGAGGCGTGATTGCGTCCATTTTCCTGGCCGATGCGAAGCTGGAAGCAGAACAACTAAGCCCTGCCCGGGCGCGGAGGTTGGCACGCGGGGGTGTAATTGTTTCCGCCGGGAGATGGTATCTCGGGAGCAGTCAATATCCGAGTTCTTTGTACACCCCGGCCCGGCTGGATTACACCTGACCCCTCTTTAGGGAACAGCTGATCTTATCGCCATTTCAGCACCATGCTCTGAGGGGGGGGGGGGCAGGCGAAGGGGAGGCCCGGGCTCGGCCCACCTGACGGGAAGTGACACTGAGACAAAGAGCCGGTTCTGGCCTGTGCAGGGCCCGGCGGGTGTTTCCTGGCCCCGGTGGCCCGCACAGGACGGAGGACGACGGCCACACGCATGCTCGGGGCCAGCACACCATCTCCCGCTCGCTGACCGGAGTCCAGGCTCGTGGCCGGCACCTGTCTCAGGAGAGAGAGAGCGAGGAAGCGCCTCAGCACACGCCCTTTCTGTCCACAGCCACACGCTCCGTCCAGAACAGCCACCCCCGTCACGCAAGCCTTTTCTCCCCCACATAGACTGCATTTCAGGGCACCTCAGATTCACACCGGGGGAGGAGGAGGAGGAGGAGGAGGGGAGGAGAAGGAGGAGGAGGGAGGAAGGGAGGAGGAGAGGGAGGAGAAGGAGGAGGGAGGAGGGGGAGGAGGGAGGAAGGGAGGAAGAGGAAGGAGGGGGAGGAGGGAGGAAGGGAGGAGGAGGAGAAGGAGGAGGGAGGAGGGAGAGGAGAAGGAGGGGAGGAGGAGAAAGAGGAGGAAGAGGGAGGAAGGGAGAAGGAGGAGGAGGAGGGGAGGAGAAGGAGGAGGGGGAGGAGGAGGAGGGGAGGAGGAGGAGGGAGGAAGGGAGGAGGGGGAGGAGGAGGAGGAGGAGGGAGGAAGGGAGGAGGGGGAGGAGGGGGAGGAGGAGGTGACACCCAGCGTTCCCCTCTCACACTCACCCTTCCCATAACCCCTTCCTCAATGCTAATGGTCAGTACTGACCCCTACTGACCAGCTGAAGGCCTCCTCAGTTGCAAAGCCACACCAAGCCACGCCAAGCCATGCCCTTCATACAGACTCCTGGCACATGGCCTCCGTGTCCCCACGACTCGGGCACGGTCGTGCCGGGCTCCCTCTAGCTGTGGGAAGCCTTGGGGGTCTGGGGGTGCACACGGCAAGGCCCGTGCGGAGTTTCCGTCCTGGCATTGTCCGCTCACCACCCCGTGGCTCAGGTGAGCTGGCGAGGAGGAAGATACCGACGCCCACTTGCGCAGGGTCAGCAGGGAGAGGCTGCAGGGAGACAGCCACGCGGGCCTGTGGGGGCTGCCACGCCCCTGAGTCCGTCGGGGGAACATCTCCAGGTGTCGGGGAGAGACAGCTGGACTCTGGGCGGGTCCTGCGCCCAAAGGCTTGTCCCTGTAGAGCGAGGGAGGGGATTCAGGACAGACACGGGGGAGCGCGGGGGAGCGGAGGTCCTTGGGGGGGACGAACTGTTGGCTGAGGGGGCCCAGCTGGGCCCAGAGAGCGAGGAGACACCAAGGAACGAGCCCGGGAGCACTGAGTGCTGGACTGTAAGCACCCTGCTGGTCTGCCACGAGTGCGAGGCTGTTCCAAGGCAGCACAGCGGCTGGACGGTTGGGTCCCGGCCAGGGGCGGGTCACCCCGGGGTGACGCTGGCTGTCAGCCGCTCTGGCCCTGCATCACTGTCACGTGCAGCTGACGCCCCTCCACTGAGCTCAGGCTGGGGGGCGGGGCAGCCCCTGGGATCCATCTCTCTCCCCGCCTCACCCCTCCTCTCGGAAGCGCATCCCTGGGGTACTTACTGCCGGCTCTGCGGGAAGCCAGCGGTCTTGGTGGGCCCGTGGTGGGCTGCCGAGGGTCTGGCTAGGGGCTGCGCTGGGCCCTCTGGCGACTCCCTGGCCTGGCTGTGTGTGGAGCGGTGTCCCGGCCAGTGGGCCGCATGCCTGACTTGCCCGCTCGGCTCCCCCAGACCAGGGTCTCAGCGTCCCGGTGGGAGTCGCCCCGAGTGCGGGTGTGAGAAGACCTGCTGCCCTCGGCATGGGGCTGCCCGTGCCAAGACGCTCCCTTACTTTGTCAAAGGAGAGTGAGGCCAGGGGGGGTGGCCTCTGGCCAATCTTGCTTGACTTCTCGGTGGCTAAATTAACCTCTGCTGCCGCCTCCCAGCCTGTCTGACGGGCCGATAAGCACCCAGCTAAGGCACGTGGCTCCTAACAGCCGCTGAAGCTTTAACCCACCCAAACGAACACCCGTTTATCCAGAACCTTCCAGTGAAGAGCCGCAAGAAATCGCTTTGACACAAGACTCAGCCTTGTGTCCGGGAAGACTCCGGAAGCCAGACACAGAAATGGGCCGCGCCCGTCTGTCACTTTGCCCGTCTAAAGCCCTCGGAAGTGAGCAGCAGGGACAGCGGCCACCGCTCTGACCCCCCAGGAAGGGCCCCGTTCGGCCGGTCAGGCGCCAACAGCCGCACTCTCAGAGACGCTCTTTTCTCTCTCAGAAGAGAGCAAACGCGCATGCGAGGCCTTAATGTTGTGCCTGTGGGTTCCCAAGTGGGTGTTTGGGGCACTTCCGGACTGCGAGGCAGGACAGGGCCGGGACCAGGGGACGGAGTCTCTGTTGTTGGGGGGCGAGAGCCTCAGAGCCGAGACATCTATGTTCCAGGGCGTCCACCTACCCACTCTCGTGCTCCTTCCGTCTCTGCCCACCCACCTACCCACCCACCGCCGTGTCTGTCATCCTCCTCCCATAAACCGTCGGCCGGACCCTCTGACCTCTCGTCTCCCAGCCCCCCCAGCAGCTCCCCTAGCTCGTGCCTCTCTGTCCGGCCCGACAGCTACCCAGCCCTCACCTGGCTGAGAGTCGCCCGTGGTGCTGGGAGGTCCAGGGACCCAGGGGGGGAGCCGAGAGACTGTGAGTGGGGGCTGCCCGGAGCCCTAGGGAGGGAGCCTAGAGGACTCTGACCTCGGCTGCAGCTGGCGGCCACTTGGCCTGGGGACGTTGTCACGTTGCCCTCACGAGCGCCTGCGGGCACAGCTTGGCCTTACTTGGCCCTGGGTGGCACTGGGGGCCCCTACAGGCCCGAGAGCAGGAGAAGGGGCTGACTGCTCACGTGCAGCGTGAGGACCGTCCCTGGCAGCTGAGGCCATCCCTGACACCCGCTTCACCCCTGCTCCCGGTCCCTGCTGGCTGCAGGGGGAGCCAGGTCTCTCCCTGGCTTCTCGTGTGGGCCTCGGGAGGTGCTGGACTGACCCCTCGGGCGAAGGTGAGTCTCCAGGTCTGCCTGGAGTTAGGGGGCAAAGGCGCTGACCGGCACGGCAGGACCGTTCCAGCCTGGGGGTTGCGAGGGCGTGTCCGGAGCGCCCAGGAGCTCCCACACCCGCACCCGGCCTCGTCTCTCAGACACTCCGGGAGGGCCCCGGAGACGAGCGGGCGGGGAAGGGGAGTGACCGGTGCCCGTGGGGAGCGGGCTGAGGAGGACGCCAGGAGCAGGGGCCAGGCCAGGCCTCGACGGGTGAGCCCTGTCCCCTCGCAAGGCACTGAGCTCAAGGGTCGGGCTGGGTCTCAGCCGGTGTCGCTCGTGGACGGCCCATCCTCCCCTGCCCGGGAGCTGACGCTGGCCCTACCCCGCCTGGTCCAGCGTGTCCGGTGGCCGTCATGAGGCGCCGTCCTGGGCATCCCAGCACCCGCAGCCACGGTGCCCTGGGCTGCTCCACAGACGGGGTGGACAGCTGAGACCAGGGACCCTGCGCAGGCCAGCCCCGGTCACACTGGCCGCCCGGGGGCGGGAGGTGAGGTCAGCCTCAGTGACCAACCCACACGAGCCCCTGGCGCGGGCAGGAAGGCTGGGAGGCGGGTCACCTGTGCCCCCCGCTGGGCTCGTACCCCTCTGCCACCCCTGGCCCTTGGACACGGGAGTGCGGCATCTCAGGTCACGACCAGATGCCCCTCCTGAGGCCGTGTGGGACAGGAGCGCGGCCCCTCTCCCTCTCCCGCTCCCGGAGCCCCCCCCGCCCCCGCCGCCCCTGGGCTCCCGGCCCACTGCCTTGGTGCTCCCTGCGTGCATCTGCCCCAACCGTCCCCTCGTGGCAGGAACATGGGTTGGTGGGACTGGAGTCCCCCTACCCCCTGCCTGCACGCCATCTCCCTGCACACCCTCGACCTCCAGAGAGACCACACTCTGGGCCCCTGGAATTTGGAGGCGCAATGTGACCTGGGCCTGCAGGAGCACTTAGACCAGGGGCAGTGAGTGAGTCGGAGCAGCAGTGCCAGGGGGGTAGGAGTAGGTGTTGTTCCTTTCCTCTTCCTCTTCCTCTTCCTCCTCCTTCCCTCCTCCTCCTCCTCTTCCTCTTCCTCCTCCTTCCTTCCTCCTCCTCCTTCCCTCCTCTTCCCCCTCTTCCTCTTCCTCCTCCTTCCCTCCTCCTCCTCCTCTTCCTCTTCCTCCTCCTTCCCTCCTCTTCCCCCTCTTCCTCTTCCTCCTCCTTCCCTCCTCCTCCTCCTTTTCCTCTTCCTCCTCTTTCCCTCCTCCTCCTCCTCCTCTTCTTCCTCTTCCTCCTGTTTCTCTTCTTCTTCTTCCTCTTCTTCCTCCTCCTCCTTTTCTTCTTCCTCTTCTCCTCCTCCTCCTCCTCCTCCTCCTCCTTCTTCTTCTTCTTCTTCTTCTTCTTCTTCTTCTTCTTCTTCTTCTTCTTCTTCTTCTTCTTCTTCTTCTTCTTCTTCTTCTTCTTCCTCCTCCTCCTCCTCTTCTTTTTCTTCTTCTTCTTTCTTGTCCTCCTCCTCGTCCTCCTCCTCCTCTTCCTCTTCCTCTTCCATCCTTCCCCTCTTCCTGTTCCTCCTCCTCCTCCTCATGTGGAAGTTATTTACTGAATAACCTGGACTGATGGTCCCAGTCTGAAATTATTTTATTTGTTAAATGTCCTTTCCCTCTGCATGCGCTTTACAGAACCACAGTGATGTCTTTGATGCTAGGTTGGGAGCAAGTATGGGGGCTTCTGGGCCTGCGGGTAGCAGGGCAGCAGCTTCGTGCCTCTCTCTTTGTGGAGGGGGGTCCCAATTCCCCATGTGACAGTTACAGTGTGCGCAAGACATAAAGTCATCTCTAGACGTGCCTGGCTTTAGCTGGAGCGGAAGGGAGAGGCGAGTCTTGTGTCAAAGCGATTTCTTGCGGCTCTTCACTGGAAGGTTCTGAATAAAATCGTGTTTCGTTTGGGTAAGTTAAAGTCATCCCTCTACTTAGCTCACGGTCGGGAGGGAGCTATTTCAGGGCCTAGAGGAACAGACGAGATTGTAAAAGTAAACTTTACAGCCGGATCCGCTTCTTCTCCCCCTCCGCAGCCCCCCTGCCCCCAAAGAGAAGCTGCTCTAAACCCACCTATAGGTGTCACTTGGGGCAACTGTTTGCAAATTGTTCTGGGACGTGTGTGCTGGTCCCTGAGGTTCCTCTAGGTGACCCCCAGGCTAATCTCATGTAGTATTGATGCTTATAATATGAAAATGTCTATATTTTAGTTTGCAGAATGGATGGTTTATGAATAATGCATAATATTTAATAAAGCCAGGCATGGCCTCATTAATGTCTCATCAAAAGCAAAATGGATCTTTCTCTTAAATCTGGCATTTTGGGGTCGCGTGCTCGATAAGATTGGGCAG